>NC_067451.1:41277258-41582258 GCF_025434085.1 Hippocampus zosterae | reverse complement strand
AACTCAAAATGAGTGTCACGCCTAAACCAAAGGACTTATGCACACATTTCAACATGTATTTAGTTCAGGTTGACCTCCTGAAGCCTAAATCACCATTAATTTGATCACACAACTCATTCCTATGAAGACACATTCAAACTCAGAAACGTGCTCTACTCGGCCTGAAAATGCATTTAAAGCAATAAAAACTGAAAATGAGTGTCACGCCAAAACCAAAGGACTTATGCACACATTTCAACATGTATTTAGTTCAGGTTGACCTCCTGAACCCTAAATGAGCATTTATTTGACTACACAACTCATTCCTATGAAGGTACATTCAAAGTCACAAAACGTGCTCAACTCGGACTGAAAGTGCATTTAAAGCAATAAAAACTGAAAATGTGTGTCACACCTAAACCAAAGGACTTATGCACACATTTCAACATGTATTTAGTTCAGGTTGACCTCCTGAAGCCTAAATGAGCATTAATTTGACTACACAACTCATTCCTATGAAGGTACATTCAAAGTCACAAAACGTGCTCAACTAGGCCTGAAAGTGCATTTAAAGCAATAAAAACTCAAAATGAGTGTCACGCCTAAACCAAAGGACTTATGCACACATTTCAACATGTATTTAGTTCAGGTTGACCTCCTGAAGCCTAAATCACCATTAATTTGACTACACAACTTAATCCTATGAAGATACATTCAAAGTAAAAAAACGGGCTCAACTCGGACTGAAAGTGCATTTAAAGCAGTAAAAACTGAAAATGAGTGTCACGCCTAAACCAAAGGACTTATGCACACATTTCAACATGTATTTAGTTCAGGTTGACCTCCTGAAGCCTAAATCACCATTAATTTGACTACACAACTTATTCCTATGAAGATACATTCAAAGTAAAAAAACGGGCTCAACTCGGACTGAAAGTGCATTTAAAGCAATAAAAACTGAAAATGAGTGTCACGCCAAAACCAAAGGACTTATGCACACATTTCAACATGTATTTAGTTCAGGTTGACCTCCTGAAGCCTAAATGAGCATTTATTTGACTACACAACTCATTCCTATGAAGGTACATTCAAAGTCACAAAACGTGCTCAACTAGGCCTGAAAGTGCATTTAAAGCAATAAAAACTCAAAATGAGTGTCACACCTAAACCAAAGGATTTATGCACACATTTCAACATGTATTTTGTTCAGGTTGACCTCCTGAAGCCTAAATGAGCATTTATTTGACTACACAACTCATTCCTATGAAGGAACATTCAAAGTAAAAAAACGGGCTCAACTCGGACTGAAAGTGCATTTAAAGCAATAAAAACTGAAAATGAGTGTCACGCCAAAACCAAAGGACTTATGCACACATTTCAACATGTATTTAGTTCAGGTTGACCTCCTGAAGCCTAAATGAGCATTTATTTGACTACACAACTCATTCCTATGAAGGTACATTCAAAGTCACAAAACGTGCTCAACTAGGCCTGAAAGTGCATTTAAAGCAATAAAAACTCAAAATGAGTGTCACGCCTAAACCAAAGGACTTATGCACACATTTCAACATGTATTTAGTTCAGGTTGACCTCCTGAAGCCTAAATCACCATTAATTTGATCACACAACTCATTCCTATGAAGACACATTCAAACTCAGAAACGTGCTCTACTCGGCCTGAAAATGCATTTAAAGCAATAAAAACTGAAAATGAGTGTCACGCCAAAACCAAAGGACTTATGCACACATTTCAACATGTATTTAGTTCAGGTTGACCTCCTGAACCCTAAATGAGCATTTATTTGACTACACAACTCATTCCTATGAAGGTACATTCAAAGTCACAAAACGTGCTCAACTCGGACTGAAAGTGCATTTAAAGCAATAAAAACTGAAAATGTGTGTCACACCTAAACCAAAGGACTTATGCACACATTTCAACATGTATTTAGTTCAGGTTGACCTCCTGAAGCCTAAATGAGCATTAATTTGACTACACAACTCATTCCTATGAAGGTACATTCAAAGTCACAAAACGTGCTCAACTAGGCCTGAAAGTGCATTTAAAGCAATAAAAACTCAAAATGAGTGTCACGCCTAAACCAAAGGACTTATGCACACATTTCAACATGTATTTAGTTCAGGTTGACCTCCTGAAGCCTAAATCACCATTAATTTGACTACACAACTTAATCCTATGAAGATACATTCAAAGTAAAAAAACGGGCTCAACTCGGACTGAAAGTGCATTTAAAGCAGTAAAAACTGAAAATGAGTGTCACGCCTAAACCAAAGGACTTATGCACACATTTCAACATGTATTTAGTTCAGGTTGACCTCCTGAAGCCTAAATCACCATTAATTTGACT
This sequence comes from Hippocampus zosterae, assembly GCF_025434085.1. Lineage (NCBI taxonomy): Eukaryota > Metazoa > Chordata > Actinopteri > Syngnathiformes > Syngnathidae > Hippocampus > Hippocampus zosterae. The sequence continues at coordinate 41,579,910 of NC_067451.1, read as the reverse complement.
ACACAACTTATTCCTATGAAGATACATTCAAAGTAAAAAAACGGGCTCAACTCGGACTGAAAGTGCATTTAAAGCAATAAAAACTGAAAATGAGTGTCACGCCAAAACCAAAGGACTTATGCACACATTTCAACATGTATTTAGTTCAGGTTGACCTCCTGAAGCCTAAATGAGCATTTATTTGACTACACAACTCATTCCTATGAAGGTACATTCAAAGTCACAAAACGTGCTCAACTAGGCCTGAAAGTGCATTTAAAGCAATAAAAACTCAAAATGAGTGTCACACCTAAACCAAAGGATTTATGCACACATTTCAACATGTATTTTGTTCAGGTTGACCTCCTGAAGCCTAAATGAGCATTTATTTGACTACACAACTCATTCCTATGAAGGAACATTCAAAGTAAAAAAACGGGCTCAACTCGGACTGAAAGTGCATTTAAAGCAATAAAAACTGAAAATGAGTGTCACGCCAAAACCAAAGGACTTATGCACACATTTCAACATGTATTTAGTTCAGGTTGACCTCCTGAAGCCTAAATGAGCATTTATTTGACTACACAACTCATTCCTATGAAGGTACATTCAAAGTCACAAAACGTGCTCAACTAGGCCTGAAAGTGCATTTAAAGCAATAAAAACTCAAAATGAGTGTCACGCCTAAACCAAAGGACTTATGCACACATTTCAACATGTATTTAGTTCAGGTTTACATTCTGAAGCCTAAATGAGCATTAATTTGACTACACAACTCATTCCTATGAAGACACATTCAAACTCAGAAACGTGCTCTACTCGGCCTGAAAATGCATTTAAAGCAATAAAAACTGAAAATGAGTGTCACGCCAAAACCAAAGGACTTATGCACACATTTCAACATGTATTTAGTTCAGGTTGACCTCCTGAAGCCTAAATGAGCATTTATTTGACTACACAACTCATTCCTATGAAGGTACATTCAAAGTCACAAAACGTGCTCAACTCGGACTGAAAGTGCATTTAAAGCAATAAAAACTGAAAATGTGTGTCACACCTAAACCAAAGGACTTATGCACACATTTCAACATGTATTTAGTTCAGGTTGACCTCCTGAAGCCTAAATGAGCATTAATTTGACTACACAACTCATTCCTATGAAGGTACATTCAAAGTCACAAAACGTGCTCAACTAGGCCTGAAAGTGCATTTAAAGCAATAAAAACTCAAAATGAGTGTCACGCCTAAACCAAAGGACTTATGCACACATTTCAACATGTATTTAGTTCAGGTTGACCTCCTGAAGCCTAAATCACCATTAATTTGACTACACAACTTAATCCTATGAAGATACATTCAAAGTAAAAAAACGGGCTCAACTCGGACTGAAAGTGCATTTAAAGCAATAAAAACTGAAAATGAGTGTCACGCCTAAACCAAAGGACTTATGCACACATTTCAACATGTATTTAGTTCAGGTTGACGTCCTGAAGCCTAAATGAGCATTAATTTGACTACACAACTTATTCCTATGAAGATACATTCAAAGTAAAAAAAACGTGCTCTACTCGGCCTGAAAATGCATTTAAAGCAATAAAAACTCAAAATGAGTGTCACGCCTAAACCAAAGGCCTTATGCACACATTTCAACATGTATTTAGTTCAGGTTGACCTCCTGAACCCTAAATGAGCATTTATTTGACTACACAACTCATTCCTATGAAGGTACATTCAAAGTCACAAAACGTGCTCAACTCGGACTGAAAGTGCATTTAAAGCAATAAAAACTGAAAATGTGTGTCACACCTAAACCAAAGGACTTATGCACACATTTCAACATGTATTTTGTTCAGGTTGACCTCCTGAAGCCTAAATGAGCATTTATTTGACTACACAACTCATTCCTATGAAGGAACATTCAAAGTAAAAAAACGGGCTCAACTCGGACTGAAAGTGCATTTAAAGCAATAAAAACTGAAAATGTGTGTCACACCTAAACCAAAGGACTTATGCACACATTTCAACATGTATTTAGTTCAGGTTGACCTCCTGAAGCCTAAATCACCATTAATTTGACTACACAACTTATTCCTATGAAGATACATTCAAAGTAAAAAAACGGGCTCAACTCGGACTGAAAGTGCATTTAAAGCAATAAAAACTGAAAATGAGTGTCACGCCAAAACCAAAGGACTTATGCACACATTTCAACATGTATTTAGTTCAGGTTGACCTCCTGAAGCCTAAATGAGCATTTATTTGACTACACAACTCATTCCTATGAAGGTACATTCAAAGTCACAAAACGTGCTCAACTAGGCCTGAAAGTGCATTTAAAGCAATAAAAACTCAAAATGAGTGTCACACCTAAACCAAAGGATTTATGCACACATTTCAACATGTATTTTGTTCAGGTTGACCTCCTGAAGCCTAAATGAGCATTTATTTGACTACACAACTCATTCCTATGAAGGAACATTCAAAGTAAAAAAACGGGCTCAACTCGGACTGAAAGTGCATTTAAAGCAATAAAAACTGAAAATGTGTGTCACACCTAAACCAAAGGACTTATGCACACATTTCAACATGTATTTAGTTCAGGTTGACCTCCTGAAGCCTAAATGAGCATTAATTTGACTACACAACTCATTCCTATGAAGGTACATTCAAAGTCACAAAACGTGCTCAACTAGGCCTGAAAGTGCATTTAAAGCAATAAAAACTCAAAATGAGTGTCACGCCTAAACCAAAGGACTTATGCACACATTTCAACATGTATTTAGTTCAGATTGACCTCCTGAAGCCTAAATCACCATTAATTTGACTACACAACTTAATCCTATGAAGATACATTCAAAGTAAAAAAACGGGCTCAACTCGGACTGAAAGTGCATTTAAAGCAGTAAAAACTGAAAATGAGTGTCACGCCTAAACCAAAGGACTTATGCACACATTTCAACATGTATTTAGTTCAGGTTGACCTCCTGAAGCCTAAATCACCATTAATTTGACTACACAACTTATTCCTATGAAGATACATTCAAAGTAAAAAAACGGGCTCAACTCGGACTGAAAGTGCATTTAAAGCAATAAAAACTGAAAATGAGTGTCACGCCAAAACCAAAGGACTTATGCACACATTTCAACATGTATTTAGTTCAGGTTGACCTCCTGAAGCCTAAATGAGCATTTATTTGACTACACAACTCATTCCTATGAAGGTACATTCAAAGTCACAAAACGTGCTCAACTAGGCCTGAAAGTGCATTTAAAGCAATAAAAACTCAAAATGAGTGTCACACCTAAACCAAAGGATTTATGCACACATTTCAACATGTATTTTGTTCAGGTTGACCCCCTGAAGCCTAAATGAGCATTTATTTGACTACACAACTCATTCCTATGAAGGAACATTCAAAGTAAAAAAACGGGCTCAACTCGGACTGAAAGTGCATTTAAAGCAATAAAAACTGAAAATGAGTGTCACGCCAAAACCAAAGGACTTATGCACACATTTCAACATGTATTCAGTTCAGGTTGACATTCTGAAGCCTAAATGAGCATTAATTTGACTACACAACTTATTCCTATGAAGATACATTCAAAGTAAAAAAACGGCTCAACTCGGACTGAAAGTGCATTTAAAGCAATAAAAACTGAAAATGAGTGTCACGCCTAAACCAAAGGACTTATGCACACATTTCAACATGTATTTAGTTCAGGTTGACCTCCTGAAGCCTAAATGAGCATTAATTTGACTACACAACTCATTCCTATGAAGGTACATTCAAAGTCACAAAACGTGCTCAACTAGGCCTGAAAGTGCATTTAAAGCAATAAAAACTCAAAATGAGTGTCACGCCTAAACCAAAGGACTTATGCACACATTTCAACATGTATTTAGTTCAGGTTGACCTCCTGAAGCCTAAATCACCATGAATTTGACTACACAACTTAATCCTATGAAGATACATTCAAAGTAAAAAAACGGGCTCAACTCGGACTGAAAGTGCATTTAAAGCAGTAAAAACTGAAAATGAATGTCACGCCTAAACCAAAGGACTTATGCACACATTTCAACATGTATTTAGTTCAGGTTGACCTCCTGAAGCCTAAATCACCATTAATTTGACTACACAACTTATTCCTATGAAGATACATTCAAAGTAAAAAAACGGGCTCAACTCGGACTGAAAGTGCATTTAAAGCAATAAAAACTGAAAATGAGTGTCACGCCAAAACCAAAGGACTTATGCACACATTTCAACATGTATTTAGTTCAGGTTGACCTCCTGAAGCCTAAATGAGCATTTATTTGACTACACAACTCATTCCTATGAAGGTACATTCAAAGTCACAAAACGTGCTCAACTAGGCCTGAAAGTGCATTTAAAGCAATAAAAACTCAAAATGAGTGTCACACCTAAACCAAAGGATTTATGCACACATTTCAACATGTATTTTGTTCAGGTTGACCTCCTGAAGCCTAAATGAGCATTTATTTGACTACACAACTCATTCCTATGAAGGAACATTCAAAGTAAAAAAACGGGCTCAACTCGGACTGAAAGTGCATTTAAAGCAATAAAAACTGAAAATGAGTGTCACGCCAAAACCAAAGGACTTATGCACACATTTCAACATGTATTTAGTTCAGGTTGACCTCCTGAAGCCTAAATGAGCATTTATTTGACTACACAACTCATTCCTATGAAGGTACATTCAAAGTCACAAAACGTGCTCAACTAGGCCTGAAAGTGCATTTAAAGCAATAAAAACTCAAAATGAGTGTCACGCCTAAACCAAAGGACTTATGCACACATTTCAACATGTATTTAGTTCAGGTTGACCTCCTGAAGCCTAAATCACCATTAATTTGATCACACAACTCATTCCTATGAAGACACATTCAAACTCAGAAACGTGCTCTACTCGGCCTGAAAATGCATTTAAAGCAATAAAAACTGAAAATGAGTGTCACGCCAAAACCAAAGGACTTATGCACACATTTCAACATGTATTTAGTTCAGGTTGACCTCCTGAACCCTAAATGAGCATTTATTTGACTACACAACTCATTCCTATGAAGGTACATTCAAAGTCACAAAACGTGCTCAACTCGGACTGAAAGTGCATTTAAAGCAATAAAAACTGAAAATGTGTGTCACACCTAAACCAAAGGACTTATGCACACATTTCAACATGTATTTAGTTCAGGTTGACCTCCTGAAGCCTAAATGAGCATTAATTTGACTACACAACTCATTCCTATGAAGGTACATTCAAAGTCACAAAACGTGCTCAACTAGGCCTGAAAGTGCATTTAAAGCAATAAAAACTCAAAATGAGTGTCACGCCTAAACCAAAGGACTTATGCACACATTTCAACATGTATTTAGTTCAGGTTGACCTCCTGAAGCCTAAATCACCATTAATTTGACTACACAACTTAATCCTATGAAGATACATTCAAAGTAAAAAAACGGGCTCAACTCGGACTGAAAGTGCATTTAAAGCAGTAAAAACTGAAAATGAGTGTCACGCCTAAACCAAAGGACTTATGCACACATTTCAACATGTATTTAGTTCAGGTTGACCTCCTGAAGCCTAAATCACCATTAATTTGACTACACAACTTATTCCTATGAAGATACATTCAAAGTAAAAAAACGGGCTCAACTCGGACTGAAAGTGCATTTAAAGCAATAAAAACTGAAAATGAGTGTCACGCCAAAACCAAAGGACTTATGCACACATTTCAACATGTATTTAGTTCAGGTTGACCTCCTGAAGCCTAAATGAGCATTTATTTGACTACACAACTCATTCCTATGAAGGTACATTCAAAGTCACAAAACGTGCTCAACTAGGCCTGAAAGTGCATTTAAAGCAATAAAAACTCAAAATGAGTGTCACACCTAAACCAAAGGATTTATGCACACATTTCAACATGTATTTTGTTCAGGTTGACCTCCTGAAGCCTAAATGAGCATTTATTTGACTACACAACTCATTCCTATGAAGGAACATTCAAAGTAAAAAAACGGGCTCAACTCGGACTGAAAGTGCATTTAAAGCAATAAAAACTGAAAATGAGTGTCACGCCAAAACCAAAGGACTTATGCACACATTTCAACATGTATTTAGTTCAGGTTGACCTCCTGAAGCCTAAATGAGCATTTATTTGACTACACAACTCATTCCTATGAAGGTACATTCAAAGTCACAAAACGTGCTCAACTAGGCCTGAAAGTGCATTTAAAGCAATAAAAACTCAAAATGAGTGTCACGCCTAAACCAAAGGACTTATGCACACATTTCAACATGTATTTAGTTCAGGTTGACATTCTGAAGCCTAAATGAGCATTAATTTGACTACACAACTTATTCCTATGAAGATACATTCAAAGTAAAAAAACGGCTCAACTCGGACTGAAAGTGCATTTAAAGCAATAAAAACTGAAAATGAGTGTCACGCCTAAACCAAAGGACTTATGCACACATTTCAACATGTATTTAGTTAAGGTTGACCTCCTGAAGCCTAAATGAGCATTTATTTGACTACACAACTCATTCCTATGAAGGTACATTCAAAGTCACAAAACGTGCTCAACTAGGCCTGAAAGTGCATTTAAAGCAATAAAAACTCAAAATGAGTGTCACGCCTAAACCAAAGGACTTATGCACACATTTCAACATGTATTTAGTTCAGGTTGACCTCCTGAAGCCTAAATCACCATTAATTTGATCACACAACTCATTCCTATGAAGACACATTCAAACTCAGAAACGTGCTCTACTCGGCCTGAAAATGCATTTAAAGCAATAAAAACTGAAAATGAGTGTCACGCCAAAACCAAAGGACTTATGCACACATTTCAACATGTATTTAGTTCAGGTTGACCTCCTGAAGCCTAAATGAGCATTTATTTGACTACACAACTCATTCCTATGAAGGTACATTCAAAGTCACAAAACGTGCTCAACTCGGACTGAAAGTGCATTTAAAGCAATAAAAACTGAAAATGTGTGTCACACCTAAACCAAAGGACTTATGCACACATTTCAACATGTATTTAGTTCAGGTTGACCTCCTGAAGCCTAAATGAGCATTAATTTGACTACACAACTCATTCCTATGAAGGTACATTCAAAGTCACAAAACGTGCTCAACTAGGCCTGAAAGTGCATTTAAAGCAATAAAAACTCAAAATGAGTGTCACGCCTAAACCAAAGGACTCATGCACACATTTCAACATGTATTTAGTTCAGGTTGACCTCCTGAAGCCTAAATCACCATTAATTTGACTACACAACTTATTCCTATGAAGATACATTCAAAGTAAAAAAACGGGCTCAATTCGGACTGAAAGTGCATTTAAAGCAATAAAAACTGAAAATGAGTGTCACGCCTAAACCAAAGGACTTATGCACACATTTCAACATGTATTTAGTTCAGGTTGACCTCCTGAAGCCTAAATGAGCATTAATTTGACTACACAACTTATTCCTATGAAGGAACATTCAAAGTAAAAAAACGGGCTCAATTCGGACTGAAAGTGCATTTAAAGCAATAAAAACTGAAAATGAGTGTCACGCCTAAACCAAAGGACTTATGCACACATTTCAACATGTATTTAGTTCAGGTTGACTTCCTGAAGCCTAAATGAGCATTAATTTGACTACACAACTTATTCCTATGAAGGTACATTCAAAGTCACAAAACGTGCTCAACTAGGCCTGAAAGTGCATTTAAAGCAATAAAAACTCAAAATGAGTGTCACGCCTAAACCAAAGGACTTATGCACACATTTCAACATGTATTTAGTTCAGGTTGACATTCTGAAGCCTAAATGAGCATTAATTTGACTACACAACTTATTCCTATGAAGATACATTCAAAGTAAAAAAACGGGCTCAACTCGGACTGAAAGTGCATTTAAAGCAATAAAAACTGAAAATGAGTGTCACGCCTAAACCAAAGGACTTATGCACACATTTCAACATGTATTTAGTTCAGGTTGACCTCCTGAAGCCTAAATGAGCATTAATTTGACTACACAACTCATTCCTATGAATGTACATTCAAAGTCACAAAACGTGCTTAACTAGGCCTGAAAGTGCATTTAAAGCAATAAAAACTCAAAATGAGTGTCACGCCTAAACCAAAGGACTTATGCACACATTTCAACATGTATTTAGTTCAGGTTGACCTCCTGAAGCCTAAATGAGCATTAATTTGACTACACAACTCATTCCTATGAAGGTACATTCAAAGTAAAAAAACGGCTCAACTCGGACTGAAAGTGCATTTAAAGCAATAATAACTGAAAATGAGTGTCACGCCTAAACCAAAGGACTTATGCACACATTTCAACATGTATTTAGTTCAGGTTGACCTCCTGAAGCCTAAATGAGCATTAATTTGACTACACAACTCATTCCTATGAAGGTACATTCAAAGTCACAAAACGTGCTCAACTAGGCCTGAAAGTGCATTTAAAGCAATAAAAACTCAAAATGAGTGTCACGCCTAAACCAAAGGACTTATGCACACATTTCAACATGTATTTAGTTCAGGTTGACCTCCTGAAGCCTAAATGAGTATAATTTGACTACACAACTTATTCCTATGAAGATACATTCAAAGTAAAAAAACGGGCTCAACTCGGACTGAAAGTGCATTTAAAGCAATAAAAACTGAAAATGAGTGTCACGCCTAAACCAAAGGACTTATGCACACATTTCAACATGTATTTAGTTCAGGTTGACGTCCTGAAGCCTAAATGAGCATTAATTTGACTACACAAGTTATTCCTATGAAGATACATTCAAAGTAAAAAAACGGCTCAACTCGGACTGAAAGTGCATTTAAAGCAATAAAAACTGAAAATGAGTGTCACGCCTAAACCAAAGGACTTATGCACACATTTCAACATGTATTTAGTTCAGGTTGACCTCCTGAACCCTAAATGAGCATTAATTTGACTACACAACTCATTCCTATGAAGGTACATTAAAAGTCACAAAACGTGCTCAACTAGGCCTGAAAGTGCATTTAAAGCAATAAAAACTCAAAATGAGTTTCACGCCTAAATCAAAGGACTTATGCACACATTTCAACATGTATTTAGTTTAGGTTGACCTCCTGAAGCCTAAATGAGCATTAATTTGATCACACAACTCATTCCCATGAAGATACATTCAAAGTCAGCAAGTGCCCTGCTCTGTCTGAAAATGCATTTGAATCAATAAAAACTAAAATTGAGTGTCATGCCTAAACCAAAGGACGTCTGCACACATTTCAACGTCTAAAGTGTTGTTTCCGATGCCTGCTAGTGTATGTGTGCGTGCGTGTGTGAGAGTGTGTAAGTGTGTGCGTGTGTTTGTGTGTGTTTGTGTGGGTGCGTGCGTGTGTGTGTTGTGCGCACCCCCCCCCCCAAAAAAGTACTGTATTCGGATAAAAATGACGAATTACTCAGAGGTTTTAACTTTTGCTTGCACTTGATTTGTTCTGACACCGACGACGTCCAACAATGACAGCCCGAGTGGATCTAGCCCACGTGGTGTGAGAGCAGGGGGAGGTGAAAAGATGCAAAGCCTAGGTGATTGGCTGTGCATCTTTCAGTCTTCCACGTGGGTTAGTCTTTGATATTCAATCTATGTCCAAATGTTGTTTACATGCGTAGCGTGTGCGGATGTGTGTGCCTCTCATGAGTTTGTGTGTGTGTTTGCGCGCGTGATCGTGTGCCCATACATGTGTGAGTGTTTCTTTGATCTAAATCATCGTTGGTGTGTTGTTTACGATACGTGCTCGTTTGTGCGTACGTTTGTGTGAGTGTGTGTGCGTGCGTTTGTGTGTGTGCTTGCTGCGTGCTGGCGCGCTCGGAAGCGTGTGTGTCACAGAGAAAGAGAGGGAGCGGGATCGCTGGCCTGTATGTACTCTATGTGAAACACACAGGACATTTGTAATTTCGTCCCTTTCACATTTTTTGGCTTTTTTAAAAATAAAACTTATTTCATCAATGGTTCATAATGAGTGTCACGCCTAGACCAAATGACTTATGCACACATTTCAACATGTATTTAGTTCAGGTTGACCTCCTGAAGCCTAAATCACCATTAATTTGACTACACAACTTAATCCTATGAAGATACATTCAAAGTAAAAAAACGGGCTCAACTCGGACTGAAAGTGCATTTAAAGCAATAAAAACTGAAAATGAGTGTCACGCCTAAACCAAAGGACTTATGCACACATTTCAACATTTATTTAGTTCAGGTTGACCTCCTGAAGCCTAAATCACCATTAATTTGACTACACAACTTATTCCTATGAAGATACATTCAAAGTAAAAAAACGGCTCAACTCGGACTGAAAGTGCATTTAAAGCAATAAAAACTGAAAATGAGTGTCACGCCTAAACCAAAGGACTTATGCACACATTTCAACATGTATTTAGTTCAGGTTGACCTCCTGAAGCCTAAATCACCATTAATTTGACTACACAACTTCTTCCTATGAAGATACATTCAAAGTAAAAAAACGGGCTCAACTCGGACTGAAAGTGCATTTAAAGCAATAAAAACTGAAAATGAGTGTCACGCCAAAACCAAAGGACTTATGCACACATTTCAACATGTATTTAGTTCAGGTTGACCTCCTGAAGCCTAAATGAGCATTTATTTGACTACACAACTCATTCCTATGAAGGTACATTCAAAGTCACAAAACGTGCTCAACTAGGCCTGAAAGTGCATTTAAAGCAATAAAAACTCAAAATGAGTGTCACACCTAAACCAAAGGATTTATGCACACATTTCAACATGTATTTTGTTCAGGTTGACCTCCTGAAGCCTAAATGAGCATTTATTTGACTACACAACTCATTCCTATGAAGGTACATTCAAAGTCACAAAACGTGCTCAACTAGGCCTGAAAGTGCATTTAAAGCAATAAAAACTCAAAATGAGTGTCACGCCTAAACCAAAGGACTTATGCACACATTTCAACATGTATTTAGTTCAGGTTGACCTCCTGAAGCCTAAATCACCATTAATTTGATCACACAACTCATTCCTATGAAGACACATTGAAACTCAGAAACGTGCTCTACTCGGCCTGAAAATGCATTTAAAGCAATAAAAACTGAAAATGAGTGTCACGCCAAAACCAAAGGACTTATGCACACATTTCAACATGTATTTAGTTCAGGTTGACCTCCTGAAGCCTAAATGAGCATTTATTTGACTACACAACTCATTCCTATGAAGGTACATTCAAAGTCACAAAACGGCTCAACTCGGACTGAAAGTGCATTTAAAGCAATAAAAACTGAAAATGAGTGTCACGCCTAAACCAAAGGACTTATGCACACATTTCAACATGTATTTAGTTCAGGTTGACCTCCTGAAGCCTAAATCACCATTAATTTGACTACACAACTTATTCCTATGAAGATACATTCAAAGTAAAAAAACGGGCTCAACTCGGACTGAAAGTGCATTTAAAGCAATAAAAACTGAAAATGAGTATCACGCCAAAACCAAAGGACTTATGCACACATTTCAACATGTATTTAGTTCAGGTTGACCTCCTGAAGCCTAAATGAGCATTTATTTGACTACACAACTCATTCCTATGAAGGTACATTCAAAGTCACAAAACGTGCTCAACTAGGCCTGAAAGTGCATTTAAAGCAATAAAAACTCAAAATGAGTGTCACACCTAAACCAAAGGATTTATGCACACATTTCAACATGTATTTTGTTCAGGTTGACCTCCTGAAGCCTAAATGAGCATTTATTTGACTACACAACTCATTCCTATGAAGGTACATTCAAAGTCACAAAACGTGCTCAACTAGGCCTGAAAGTGCATTTAAAGCAATAAAAACTCAAAATGAGTGTCACGCCTAAACCAAAGGACTTATGCACACATTTCAACATGTATTTAGTTCAGGTTGACCTCCTGAAGCCTAAATCACCATTAATTTGATCACACAACTCATTCCTATGAAGACACATTCAAACTCAGAAACGTGCTCTACTCGGCCTGAAAATGCATTTAAAGCAATAAAAACTGAAAATGAGTGTCACGCCAAAACCAAAGGACTTATGCACACATTTCAACATGTATTTAGTTCAGGTTGACCTCCTGAAGCCTAAATGAGCATTTATTTGACTACACAACTCATTCCTATGAAGGTACATTCAAAGTCACAAAACGTGCTCAACTCGGACTGAAAGTGCATTTAAAGCAATAAAAACTGAAAATGTGTGTCACACCTAAACCAAAGGACTTATGCACACATTTCAACATGTATTTAGTTCAGGTTGACCTCCTGAAGCCTAAATGAGCATTAATTTGACTACACAACTCATTCCTATGAAGGTACATTCAAAGTCACAAAACGTGCTCAACTAGGCCTGAAAGTGCATTTAAAGCAATAAAAACTCAAAATGAGTGTCACGCCTAAACCAAAGGACTTATGCACACATTTCAACATGTATTTAGTTCAGGTTGACCTCCTGAAGCCTAAATCACCATTAATTTGACTACACAACTTAATCCTATGAAGATACATTCAAAGTAAAAAAACGGGCTCAACTCGGACTGAAAGTGCATTTAAAGCAATAAAAACTGAAAATGAGTGTCACGCCTAAACCAAAGGACTTATGCACACATTTCAACATGTATTTAGTTCAGGTTGACGTCCTGAAGCCTAAATGTGCATTAATTTGACTACACAACTTATTCCTATGAAGATACATTCAAAGTAAAAAAACGTGCTCTACTCGGCCTGAAAATGCATTTAAAGCAATAAAAACTCAAAATGAGTGTCACGCCTAAACCAAAGGCCTTATGCACACATTTCAACATGTATTTAGTTCAGGTTGACCTCCTGAAGCCTAAATGAGCATTAATTTGACTACACAACTTATTCCTATGAAGGAACATTCAAAGTAATAAAACGGGCTCAATTCGGACTGAAAGTGCATTTAAAGCAATAAAAACTGAAAATGAGTGTCACGCCTAAACCAAAGGACTTATGCACACATTTCAACATGTATTTAGTTCAGGTTGACCTCCTGAAGCCTAAATAAGCATTAATTTGACTACACAACTCATTCCTATGAAGGTACATTCAAAGTCACAAAACGTGCTCAACTAGGCCTGAAAGTGCATTTAAAGCAATAAAAACTCAAAATGAGTGTCACGCCTAAACCAAAGGACTTATGCACACATTTCAACATGTATTTAGTTCAGGTTGACATTCTGAAGCCTAAATGAGCATTAATTTGACTACACAACTTATTCCTATGAAGATACATTCAAAGTAAAAAAACGGCTCAACTCGGACTGAAAGTGCATTTAAAGCAATAAAAACTGAAAATGAGTGTCACGCCTAAACCAAAGGACTTATGCACACATTTCAACATGTATTTAGTTCAGGTTGACCTCCTGAAGCCTAAATGAGCATTAATTTGACTACACAACTCATTCCTATGAAGGTACATTCAAAGTCACAAAACGTGCTCAACTAGGCCTGAAAGTGCATTTAAAGCAATAAAAACTCAAAATGAGTGTCACGCCTAAACCAAAGGACTTATGCACACATTTCAACATGTATTTAGTTCAGGTTGACCTCCTGAAGCCTAAATCACCATTAATTTGACTACACAACTTAATCCTATGAAGATACATTCAAAGTAAAAAAACGGGCTCAACTCGGACTGAAAGTGCATTTAAAGCAATAAAAACTGAAAATGAGTGTCACGCCTAAACCAAAGGACTTATGCACACATTTCAACATGTATTTAGTTCAGGTTGACGTCCTGAAGCCTAAATGAGCATTAATTTGACTACACAACTTATTCCTATGAAGATACATTCAAAGTAAAAAAAACGTGCTCTACTCGGCCTGAAAATGCATTTAAAGCAATAAAAACTCAAAATGAGTGTCACGCCTAAACCAAAGGCCTTATGCACACATTTCAACATGTATTTAGTTCAGGTTGACCTTCTGAAGCCTAAATGAGCATTAATTTGACTACACAACTCATTCCTATGAAGGAACATTCAAAGTAAAAAAACGGGCTCAACTCGGACTGAAAGTGCATTTAAAGCAATAAAAACTCAAAATGAGTTTCACACCTAAATCAAAGGACTTATGCACACATTTCAACATGTATTTAGTTTAGGTTGACCTCCTGAAGCCTAAATGAGCATTAATTTGATCACACAACTCATTCCCATGAAGATTCATTCAAAGTCAGCAAGTGCCCTGCTCTGTCTGAAAATGCATTTGAATCAATAAAAACTAAAATTGAGTGTCATGCCTAAACCAAAGGACGTCTGCACACATTCATTCATCTTCCTAACCGCTTGATCCTCACGAGGGTCGCGGGGGGTGCTGGAGCCTATCCCAGCTGTCTCCGGGCAGTAGGCGGGGGACACCCTGAATCGGTTGCCAGCCAATCGCAGGGCACACAGAGACGAACAACCATTCGCACTCACACTCACACCTAGGGACAATTTAGAGTGTTCAATCAGCCTGCCATGCATATTTTTGGAATGTGGGAGGAAACCGGAGCACCCGGAGAAAACCCACGCAGGCCCGGGGAGAACATGCAAACTCCACACAGGGAGGCCGGAGCTGGAATCGAACCCGGTACCTCTGCACTGGTCTGCACACATTTCAACGTCTAAAGTGTTGTTTCCGATGCCTGCTAGTGTATGTGTGCGTGCGTGTGTGAGAGTGTGTAAGTGTGTGCGTGTGTTTGTGTGTGTTTGTGTGGGTGCGTGCGTGTGTGTATTGTGCGCACCCCCCCCCCCCCAAAAAGTACTGTATTCGGATAAAAATGACGAATTACTCAGAGGTTTTAACTTTTGCTTGCACTTGATTTGTTCTGACACCGACGACGTCCACCAATGACAGCCCGAGTGGATCTAGCCCACGTGGTGTGAGAGCAGGGGGAGGTGAAAAGATGCAAAGCCTAGGTGATTGGCTGTGCATCTTTCAGTCTTCCACGTGGGTTAGTCTTTGATCTTCAATCAGTGTCCAAATGTTGTTTACATGCGTAGCGTGTGCGGATGTGTGTGCCTCTCATGAGTTTGTGTGTGTGTTTGCGCGCGCGTGATCGTGTGCCCATACATGTGTGAGTGTTTCTTTGATCTAAATCATCGTTGGTGTGTTGTTTACGATACGTGCTCGTCTGTGCGTACGTTTGTGTGAGTGTGTGTGCGTGCGTTTGTGTGTGTGCTTGCTGCGTGCTGGCGCGCTCGGAAGCGTGTGTGTCACAGAGAAAGAGAGGGAGCGGGATCGCTGGCCTGTATGTACTCTATGTGAAACACACAGGACATTTGTAATTTCGTCCCTTTCACATTTTTTGGCTTTTTTAAAAATAAAACTTATTTCATCAATGGTTCATAATGAGTGTCACGCCTAGACCAAATGACTTATGCACACAGTTCAACATTTATTTAGTTCAGGTTGACCTCCTGAAGCCTAAATGAGCATTAATTTGACAACACAACTCATTCCTATGAAGGTACATTCAAAGTCACAAAACGTGCTCAACTAGGCCTGAAAGTGCATTTAAAGCAATAAAAAACTCAAAAATGAGTGTCACGCCTAAACCAAAGGACTTATGCACACATTTCAACATGTATTTAGTTCAGGTTGACCTCCTGAAGCCTAAATCACCATTAATTTGACTACACAACTTATTCCTATGAAGATACATTCAAAGTAAAAAAACGGGCTCAACTCGGACTGAAAGTGCATTTAAAGCAATAAAAACTGAAAATGAGTGTCACGCCTAAACCAAAGGACTTATGCACACATTTCAACATGTATTTAGTTCAGGTTGACCTCCTGAAGCCTAAATGAGCATTAATTTGACTACACAACTTATTCCTATGAAGGAACATTCAAAGTAAAAAAACGGGCTCAACTCGGACTGAAAGTGCATTTAAAGCAATAAAAACTGAAAATGAGTGTCACGCCTGAACCAAAGGACTTATGCACACATTTCAACATGTATGTAGTTCAGGTTGACCTCCTGAAGCCTAAATGATCATTAATTTGACTACACAACTCATTCCTATGAAGGTACATTCAAAGTCACAAAACGTGCTCAACTAGGCCTGAAAGTGCATTTAAAGCAATAAAAACTCAAAATGAGTGTCACGCCTAAACCAAAGGACTTATGCACACATTTCAACATGTATTTAGTTCAGGTTGACCTCCTGAAGCCTAAATCACCATTAATTTGACTACACAACTTAATCCTATGAAGATACATTCAAAGTAAAAAAACGGGCTCAACTCGGACTGAAAGTGCATTTAAAGCAATAAAAACTGAAAATGAGTGTCACGCCTAAACCAAAGGACTTATGCACACATTTCAACATGTATTTAGTTCAGGTTGACCTCCTGAAGCCTAAATGAGTATTAATTTGACTACACAACTTATTCCTATGAAGGAACATTCAAAGTAAAAAAACGGGCTCAACTCGGACTGAAAGTGCATTTAAAGCAATAAAAACTGAAAATGAGTGTCACGCCTGAACCAAAGGACTTATGCACACATTTCAACATGTATGTAGTTCAGGTTGACCTCCTGAAGCCTAAATGATCATTAATTTGACTACACAACTCATTCCTATGAAGGTACATTCAAAGTCACAAAACGTGCTCAACTAGGCCTGAAAGTGCATTTAAAGCAATAAAAACTCAAAATGAGTGTCACGCCTAAACCAAAGGACTTATGCACACATTTCAACATGTATTTAGTTCAGGTTGACCTCCTGAAGCCTAAATCACCATTAATTTGACTACACAACTTAATCCTATGAAGATACATTCAAAGTAAAAAAACGGGCTCAACTCGGACTGAAAGTGCATTTAAAGCAATAAAAACTGAAAATGAGTGTCACGCCTAAACCAAAAGACTTATGCACACATTTCAACATTTATTTTGTTCAGGTTGACCTCCTGAAGCCTAAATCACCATTAATTTGACTACACAACTTATTCCTATGAAGATACATTCAAAGTAAAAAAACGGCTCAACTCGGACTGAAAGTGCATTTAAAGCAATAAAAACTGAAAATGAGTGTCACGCCTAAACCAAAGGACTTATGCACACATTTCAACATGTATTTAGTTCAGGTTGACCTCCTGAAGCCTAAATCACCATTAATTTGACTACACAACTTATTCCTATGAAGGTACATTCAAAGTCACAAAACGTGCTCAACTAGGCCTGAAAGTGCATTTAAAGCAATAAAAACTCAAAATGAGTGTCACACCTAAACCAAAGGATTTATGCACACATTTCAACATGTATTTTGTTCAGGTTGACCTCCTGAAGCCTAAATCACCATTAATTTGACTACACAACTTAATCCTATGAAGATACATTCAAAGTAAAAAAACGGGCTCAACTCGGACTGAAAGTGCATTTAAAGCAATAAAAACTGAAAATGAGTGTCACGCCTAAACCAAAAGACTTATGCACACATTTCAACATTTATTTTGTTCAGGTTGACCTCCTGAAGCCTAAATCACCATTAATTTGACTACACAACTTAATCCTATGAAGATACATTCAAAGTAAAAAATCGGGCTCAACTCGGACTGAAAGTGCATTTAAAGCAATAAAAACTGAAAATGAGTGTCACGCCTAAACCAAAGGACTTATGCACACATTTCAACATGTATTTAGTTCAGGTTGACGTCCTGAAGCCTAAATGAGCATTAATTTGACTACACAACTTATTCCTATGAAGATACATTCAAAGTAAAAAAAACGTGCTCTACTCGGCCTGAAAATGCATTTAAAGCAATAAAAACTCAAAATGAGTGTCACGCCTAAACCAAAGGCCTTATGCACACATTTCAACATGTATTTAGTTCTGGTTGACCTTCTGAAGCCTAAATGAGCATTAATTTGACTACACAACTCATTCCTATGAAGGAACATTCAAAGTAAAAAAACGGGCTCAACTCGGACTAAAAGTGCATTTAAAGCAATAAAAACTCAAAATGAGTTTCACGCCTAAATCAAAGGACTTATGCACACATTTCAACATGTATTTAGTTTAGGTTGACCTCCTGAAGCCTAAATGAGCATTAATTTGATCACACAACTCATTCCCATGAAGATACATTCAAAGTCAGCAAGTGCCCTGCTCTGTCTGAAAATGCATTTGAATCAATAAAAACTAAAATTGAGTGTCATGCCTAAACCAAAGGACGTCTGCACACATTTCAACGTCTAAAGTGTTGTTTCCGATGCCTGCTAGTGTATGTGTGCGTGCGTGTGTGAGAGTGTGTAAGTGTGTGCGTGTGTTTGTGTGTGTTTGTGTGGGTGCGTGCGTGTGTGTATTGTGCGCACCCCCCCCCCCCCCCAAAAAAGTACTGTATTCGGATAAAAATGACGAATTACTCAGAGGTTTTAACTTTTGCTTGCACTTGATTTGTTCTGACACCGACGACGTCCACCAATGACAGCCCGAGTGGATCTAGCCCACGTGGTGTGAGAGCAGGGGGAGGTGAAAAGATGCAAAGCCTAGGTGATTGGCTGTGCATCTTTCAGTCTTCCACGTGGGTTAGTCTTTGATCTTCAATCAGTGTCCAAATGTTGTTTACATGCGTAGCGTGTGCGGATGTGTGTGCCTCTCATGAGTTTGTGTGTGTGTTTGCGCGCGCGTGATCGTGTGCCCATACATTTGTGGGTGTTTCTTTGATCTAAATCATCGTTGGTGTGTTGTTTACGATACGTGCTCGTCTGTGCGTACGTTTGTGTGAGTGTGTGTGCGTGCGTTTGTGTGTGTGCTTGCTGCGTGCTGGCGCGCTCGGAAGCGTGTGTGTCACAGAGAAAGAGAGGGAGCGGGATCGCTGGCCTGTATGTACTCTATGTGAAACACACAGGACATTTGTAATTTCGTCCCTTTCACATTTTTTGGCTTTTTTAAAAATAAAACTTATTTCATCAATGGTTCATAATGAGTGTCACGCCTAGACCAAATGACTTATGCACACAGTTCAACATTTATTTAGTTCAGGTTGACCTCCTGAAGCCTAAATGAGCATTAATTTGACAACACAACTCATTCCTATGAAGGTACATTCAAAGTCACAAAACGTGCTCAACTAGGCCTGAAAGTGCATTTAAAGCAATAAAAAACTCAAAAATGAGTGTCACGCCTAAACCAAAGGACTTATGCACACATTTCAACATGTATTTAGTTCAGGTTGACCTCCTGAAGCCTAAATCACCATTAATTTGACTACACAACTTATTCCTATGAAGATACATTCAAAGTAAAAAAACGGGCTCAACTCGGACTGAAAGTGCATTTAAAGCAATAAAAACTGAAAATGAGTGTCACGCCTAAACCAAAGGACTTATGCACACATTTCAACATGTATTTAGTTCAGGTTGACCTCCTGAAGCCTAAATGAGCATTAATTTGACTACACAACTTATTCCTATGAAGGAACATTCAAAGTAAAAAAACGGGCTCAACTCGGACTGAAAGTGCATTTAAAGCAATAAAAACTGAAAATGAGTGTCACGCCTGAACCAAAGGACTTATGCACACATTTCAACATGTATGTAGTTCAGGTTGACCTCCTGAAGCCTAAATGATCATTAATTTGACTACACAACTCATTCCTATGAAGGTACATTCAAAGTCACAAAACGTGCTCAACTAGGCCTGAAAGTGCATTTAAAGCAATAAAAACTCAAAATGAGTGTCACGCCTAAACCAAAGGACTTATGCACACATTTCAACATGTATTTAGTTCAGGTTGACCTCCTGAAGCCTAAATCACCATTAATTTGACTACACAACTTAATCCTATGAAGATACATTCAAAGTAAAAAAACGGGCTCAACTCGGACTGAAAGTGCATTTAAAGCAATAAAAACTGAAAATGAGTGTCACGCCTAAACCAAAAGACTTATGCACACATTTCAACATTTATTTTGTTCAGGTTGATCTCCTGAAGCCTAAATCACCATTAATTTGACTACACAACTTATTCCTATGAAGATACATTCAAAGTAAAAAAACGGCTCAACTCGGACTGAAAGTGCATTTAAAGCAATAAAAACTGAAAATGAGTGTCACGCCTAAACCAAAGGACTTATGCACACATTTCAACATGTATTTAGTTCAGGTTGACCTCCTGAAGCCTAAATCACCATTAATTTGACTACACAACTTATTCCTATGAAGGTACATTCAAAGTCACAAAACGTGCTCAACTAGGCCTGAAAGTGCATTTAAAGCAATAAAAACTCAAAATGAGTGTCACACCTAAACCAAAGGATTTATGCACACATTTCAACATGTATTTTGTTCAGGTTGACCTCCTGAAGCCTAAATGAGCATTTATTTGACTACACAACTCATTCCTATGAAGAAACATTCAAAGTAAAAAAACGGGCTCAACTCGGACTGAAAGTGCATTTAAAGCAATAAAAACTGAAAATGAGTGTCACGCCAAAACCAAAGGACTTATGCACACATTTCAACATGTATTTAGTTCAGGTTGACCTCCTGAAGCCTAAATGAGCATTTATTTGACTACACAACTCATTCCTATGAAGGTACATTCAAAGTCACAAAACGTGCTCAACTAGGCCTGAAAGTGCATTTAAAGCAATAAAAACTCAAAATGAGTGTCACGCCTAAACCAAAGGACTTATGCACACATTTCAACATGTATTTAGTTCAGGTTGACCTCCTGAAGCCTAAATCACCATTAATTTGATCACACAACTCATTCCTATGAAGACACATTCAAACTCAGAAACGTGCTCTACTCGGCCTGAAAATGCATTTAAAGCAATAAAAACTGAAAATGAGTGTCACGCCAAAACCAAAGGACTTATGCACACATTTCAACAGGTATTTAGTTCAGGTTGACCTCCTGAAGCATAAATGAGCATTTATTTGACTACACAACTCATTCCTATGAAGGTACATTCAAAGTCACAAAACGTGCTCAACTCGGACTGAAAGTGCATTTAAAGCAATAAAAACTGAAAATGTGTGTCACACCTAAACCAAAGGACTTATGCACACATTTCAACATGTATTTAGTTCAGGTTGACCTCCTGAAGCCTAAATCACCATTAATTTGACTACACAACTTAATCCTATGAAGATACATTCAAAGTAAAAAAACGGGCTCAACTCGGACTGAAAGTGCATTTAAAGCAATAAAAACTGAAAATGAGTGTCACGCCTAAACCAAAGGACTTATGCACACATTTCAACATGTATTTAGTTCAGGTTGACCTCCTGAAGCCTAAATGAGTATTAATTTGACTACACAACTTATTCCTATGAAGGAACATTCAAAGTAAAAAAACGGGCTCAACTCGGACTGAAAGTGCATTTAAAGCAATAAAAACTGAAAATGAGTGTCACGCCTGAACCAAAGGACTTATGCACACATTTCAACATGTATGTAGTTCAGGTTGACCTCCTGAAGCCTAAATGATCATTAATTTGACTACACAACTCATTCCTATGAAGGTACATTCAAAGTCACAAAACGTGCTCAACTAGGCCTGAAAGTGCATTTAAAGCAATAAAAACTCAAAATGAGTGTCACGCCTAAACCAAAGGACTTATGCACACATTTCAACATGTATTTAGTTCAGGTTGACCTCCTGAAGCCTAAATCACCATTAATTTGACTACACAACTTAATCCTATGAAGATACATTCAAAGTAAAAAAACGGGCTCAACTCGGACTGAAAGTGCATTTAAAGCAATAAAAACTGAAAATGAGTGTCACGCCTAAACCAAAAGACTTATGCACACATTTCAACATTTATTTTGTTCAGGTTGACCTCCTGAAGCCTAAATCACCATTAATTTGACTACACAACTTATTCCTATGAAGATACATTCAAAGTAAAAAAACGGCTCAACTCGGACTGAAAGTGCATTTAAAGCAATAAAAACTGAAAATGAGTGTCACGCCTAAACCAAAGGACTTATGCACACATTTCAACATGTATTTAGTTCAGGTTGACCTCCTGAAGCCTAAATCACCATTAATTTGACTACACAACTTATTCCTATGAAGGTACATTCAAAGTCACAAAACGTGCTCAACTAGGCCTGAAAGTGCATTTAAAGCAATAAAAACTCAAAATGAGTGTCACACCTAAACCAAAGGATTTATGCACACATTTCAACATGTATTTTGTTCAGGTTGACCTCCTGAAGCCTAAATGAGCATTTATTTGACTACACAACTCATTCCTATGAAGAAACATTCAAAGTAAAAAAACGGGCTCAACTCGGACTGAAAGTGCATTTAAAGCAATAAAAACTGAAAATGAGTGTCACGCCAAAACCAAAGGACTTATGCACACATTTCAACATGTATTTAGTTCAGGTTGACCTCCTGAAGCCTAAATGAGCATTTATTTGACTACACAACTCATTCCTATGAAGGTACATTCAAAGTCACAAAACGTGCTCAACTAGGCCTGAAAGTGCATTTAAAGCAATAAAAACTCAAAATGAGTGTCACGCCTAAACCAAAGGACTTATGCACACATTTCAACATGTATTTAGTTCAGGTTGACCTCCTGAAGCCTAAATCACCATTAATTTGATCACACAACTCATTCCTATGAAGACACATTCAAACTCAGAAACGTGCTCTACGCGGCCTGAAAATGCATTTAAAGCAATAAAAACTGAAAATGAGTGTCACGCCAAAACCAAAGGACTTATGCACACATTTCAACATGTATTTAGTTCAGGTTGACCTCCTGAAGCCTAAATGAGCATTTATTTGACTACACAACTCATTCCTATGAAGGTACATTCAAAGTCACAAAACGTGCTCAACTCGGACTGAAAGTGCATTTAAAGCAATAAAAACTGAAAATGTGTGTCACACCTAAACCAAAGGACTTATGCACACATTTCAACATGTATTTAGTTCAGGTTGACCTCCTGAAGCCTAAATGAGCATTAATTTGACTACACAACTCATTCCTATGAAGGTACATTCAAAGTCACAAAACGTGCTCAACTAGGCCTGAAAGTGCATTTAAAGCAATAAAAACTCAAAATGAGTGTCACGCCTAAACCAAAGGACTTATGCACACATTTCAACATGTATTTAGTTCAGGTTGACCTCCTGAAGCCTAAATCACCATTAATTTGACTACACAACTTAATCCTATGAAGAT
The DNA here is from genome assembly GCF_025434085.1 of Hippocampus zosterae. Classification (NCBI taxonomy): domain Eukaryota; kingdom Metazoa; phylum Chordata; class Actinopteri; order Syngnathiformes; family Syngnathidae; genus Hippocampus; species Hippocampus zosterae. The sequence goes on along the minus strand of NC_067451.1, from coordinate 41,556,680 downwards.
ACATTCAAAGTAAAAAAACGGGCTCAACTCGGACTGAAAGTGCATTTAAAGCAATAAAAACTGAAAATGAGTGTCACGCCTAAACCAAAGGACTTATGCACACATTTCAACATGTATTTAGTTCAGGTTGACGTCCTGAAGCCTAAATGAGCATTAATTTGACTACACAACTTATTCCTATGAAGATACATTCAAAGTAAAAAAAACGTGCTCTACTCGGCCTGAAAATGCATTTAAAGCAATAAAAACTCAAAATGAGTGTCACGCCTAAACCAAAGGCCTTATGCACACATTTCAACATGTATTTAGTTCAGGTTGACCTTCTGAAGCCTAAATGAGCATTAATTTGACTACACAACTCATTCCTATGAAGGAACATTCAAAGTAAAAAAACGGGCTCAACTCGGCCTGAAAATGCATTTAAAGCAATAAAAACTCAAAATGAGTGTCACGCCAAAACCAAAGGACTTATGCACACATTTCAACATGTATTTAGTTCAGGTTGACCTCCTGAAGCCTAAATGATCATTAATTTGACTACACAACTCATTCCTATGAAGGTACATTCAAAGTCACAAAACGTGCTCAACTAGGCCTGAAAGTGCATTTAAAGCAATAAAAACTCAAAATGTGTGTCACACCTAAACCAAAGGACTTATGCACACATTTCAACATGTATTTAGTTCAGGTTGACCTCCTGAAGCCTAAATGAGCATTAATTTGACTACACAACTCATTCCTATGAAGGTACATTCAAAGTCACAAAACGTGCTCAACTAGGCCTGAAAATGCATTTAAAGCAATAAAAACTCAAAATGAGTGTCACGCCTAAACCAAAGGACTTATGCACACATTTCAACATGTATTTAGTTCAGGTTGACCTCCTGAAGCCTAAATCACCATTAATTTGACTACACAACTTAATCCTATGAAGATACATTCAAAGTAAAAAAACGGGCTCAACTCGGACTGAAAGTGCATTTAAAGCAATAAAAACTGAAAATGAGTGTCACGCCTAAACCAAAGGACTTATGCACACATTTCAACATGTATGTGTTGAAATGTGTGAAATTCAGGTTGACGTCCTGAAGCCTAAATGAGCATTAATTTGACTACACAACTTATTCCTATGAAGATACATTCAAAGTAAAAAAAACGTGCTCTACTCGGCCTGAAAATGCATTTAAAGCAATAAAAACTCAAAATGAGTGTCACGCCTAAACCAAAGGCCTTATGCACACATTTCAACATGTATTTAGTTCAGGTTGACCTTCTGAAGCCTAAATGAGCATTAATTTGACTACACAACTCATTCCTATGAAGGAACATTCAAAGTAAAAAAACGGGCTCAACTCGGACTGAAAGTGCATTTAAAGCAATAAAAACTCAAAATGAGTTTCACGCCTAAATCAAAGGACTTATGCACACATTTCAACATGTATTTAGTTTAGGTTGACCTCCTGAAGCCTAAATGAGCATTAATTTGATCACACAACTCATTCCCATGAAGATACATTCAAAGTCAGCAAGTGCCCTGCTCTGTCTGAAAATGCATTTGAATCAATAAAAACTAAAATTGAGTGTCATGCCTAAACCAAAGGACGTCTGCACACATTTCAACGTCTAAAGTGTTGTTTCCGATGCCTGCTAGTGTATGTGTGCGTGCGTGTGTGAGAGTGTGTAAGTGTGTGCGTGTGTTTGTGTGTGTTTGTGTGGGTGCGTGCGTGTGTGTATTGTGCGCACCCCCCCCCCCCCCCAAAAAGTACTGTATTCGGATAAAAATGACGAATTACTCAGAGGTTTTAACTTTTGCTTGCACTTGATTTGTTCTGACACCGACGACGTCCACCAATGACAGCCCGAGTGGATCTAGCCCACGTGGTGTGAGAGCAGGGGGAGGTGAAAAGATGCAAAGCCTAGGTGATTGGCTGTGCATCTTTCAGTCTTCCACGTGGGTTAGTCTTTGATCTTCAATCAGTGTCCAAATGTTGTTTACATGCGTAGCGTGTGCGGATGTGTGTGCCTCTCATGAGTTTGTGTGTGTGTTTGCGCGCGCGTGATCGTGTGCCCATACATGTGTGAGTGTTTCTTTGATCTAAATCATCGTTGGTGTGTTGTTTACGATACGTGCTCGTCTGTGCGTACGTTTGTGTGAGTGTGTGTGCGTGCGTTTGTGTGTGTGCTTGCTGCGTGCTGGCGCGCTCGGAAGCGTGTGTGTCACAGAGAAAGAGAGGGAGCGGGATCGCTGGCCTGTATGTACTCTATGTGAAACACACCGGACATTTGTAATTTCGTCCCTTTCACATTTTTTGGCTTTTTTAAAAATAAAACTTATTTCATCAATGGTTCATAATGAGTGTCACGCCTAGACCAAATGACATATGCACACAGCTCAACATTTATTTAGTTCAGGTTGACCTCCTGAAGCCTAAATGAGCATTAATTTGACAACACAACTCATTCCTATGAAGGTACATTCAAAGTCACAAAACGTGCTCAACTAGGCCTGAAAGTGCATTTAAAGCAATAAAAAACTCAAAAATGAGTGTCACGCCTAAACCAAAGGACTTATGCACACATTTCAACATGTATTTAGTTCAGGTTGACCTCCTGAAGCCTAAATCACCATTAATTTGACTACACAACTTATTCCTATGAAGATACATTCAAAGTAAAAAAACGGGCTCAACTCGGACTGAAAGTGCATTTAAAGCAATAAAAACTGAAAATGAGTGTCACGCCTAAACCAAAGGACTTATGCACACATTTCAACATGTATTTAGTTCAGGTTGACCTCCTGAAGCCTAAATGAGCATTAATTTGACTACACAACTTATTCCTATGAAGGAACATTCAAAGTAAAAAAACGGGCTCAACTCGGACTGAAAGTGCATTTAAAGCAATAAAAACTGAAAATGAGTGTCACGCCTGAACCAAAGGACTTATGCACACATTTCAACATGTATGTAGTTCAGGTTGACCTCCTGAAGCCTAAATGATCATTAATTTGACTACACAACTCATTCCTATGAAGGTACATTCAAAGTCACAAAACGTGCTCAACTAGGCCTGAAAGTGCATTTAAAGCAATAAAAACTCAAAATGAGTGTCACGCCTAAACCAAAGGACTTATGCACACATTTCAACATGTATTTAGTTCAGGTTGACCTCCTGAAGCCTAAATCACCATTAATTTGACTACACAACTTAATCCTATGAAGATACATTCAAAGTAAAAAAACGGGCTCAACTCGGACTGAAAGTGCATTTAAAGCAATAAAAACTGAAAATGAGTGTCACGCCTAAACCAAAAGACTTATGCACACATTTCAACATTTATTTTGTTCAGGTTGACCTCCTGAAGCCTAAATCACCATTAATTTGACTACACAACTTATTCCTATGAAGATACATTCAAAGTAAAAAAACGGCTCAACTCGGACTGAAAGTGCATTTAAAGCAATAAAAACTGAAAATGAGTGTCACGCCTAAACCAAAGGACTTATGCACACATTTCAACATGTATTTAGTTCAGGTTGACCTCCTGAAGCCTAAATCACCATTAATTTGACTACACAACTTATTCCTATGAAGGTACATTCAAAGTCACAAAACGTGCTCAACTAGGCCTGAAAGTGCATTTAAAGCAATAAAAACTCAAAATGAGTGTCACACCTAAACCAAAGGATTTATGCACACATTTCAACATGTATTTTGTTCAGGTTGACCTCCTGAAGCCTAAATGAGCATTTATTTGACTACACAACTCATTCCTATGAAGAAACATTCAAAGTAAAAAAACGGGCTCAACTCGGACTGAAAGTGCATTTAAAGCAATAAAAACTGAAAATGAGTGTCACGCCAAAACCAAAGGACTTATGCACACATTTCAACATGTATTTAGTTCAGGTTGACCTCCTGAAGCCTAAATGAGCATTTATTTGACTACACAACTCATTCCTATGAAGGTACATTCAAAGTCACAAAACGTGCTCAACTAGGCCTGAAAGTGCATTTAAAGCAATAAAAACTCAAAATGAGTGTCACGCCTAAACCAAAGGACTTATGCACACATTTCAACATGTATTTAGTTCAGGTTGACCTCCTGAAGCCTAAATGAGCATTAATTTGACTACACAACTCATTCCTATGAAGACACATTCAAACTCAGAAACGTGCTCTACTCGGCCTGAAAATGCATTTAAAGCAATAAAAACTGAAAATGAGTGTCACGCCAAAACCAAAGGACTTATGCACACATTTCAACATGTATTTAGTTCAGGTTGACCTCCTGAAGCCTAAATGAGCATTTATTTGACTACACAACTCATTCCTATGAAGGTACATTCAAAGTCACAAAACGTGCTCAACTCGGACTGAAAGTGCATTTAAAGCAATAAAAACTGAAAATGTGTGTCACACCTAAACCAAAGGACTTATGCACACATTTCAACATGTATTTAGTTCAGGTTGACCTCCTGAAGCCTAAATGAGCATTAATTTGACTACACAACTCATTCCTATGAAGGTACATTCAAAGTCACAAAACGTGCTCAACTAGGCCTGAAAGAGCATTTAAAGCAATAAAAACTCAAAATGAGTGTCACGCCTAAACCAAAGGACTTATGCACACATTTCAACATGTATTTAGTTCAGGTTGACCTCCTGAAGCCTAAATCACCATTAATTTGACTACACAACTTAATCCTATGAAGATACATTCAAAGTAAAAAATCGGGCTCAACTCGGACTGAAAGTGCATTTAAAGCAATAAAAACTGAAAATGAGTGTCACGCCTAAACCAAAGGACTTATGCACACATTTCAACATGTATTTAGTTCAGGTTGACGTCCTGAAGCCTAAATGAGCATTAATTTGACTACACAACTTATTCCTATGAAGATACATTCAAAGTAAAAAAAACGTGCTCTACTCGGCCTGAAAATGCATTTAAAGCAATAAAAACTCAAAATGAGTGTCACGCCTAAACCAAAGGCCTTATGCACACATTTCAACATGTATTTAGTTCAGGTTGACCTTCTGAAGCCTAAATGAGCATTAATTTGACTACACAACTCATTCCTATGAAGGAACATTCAAAGTAAAAAAACGGGCTCAACTCGGACTGAAAGTGCATTTAAAGCAATAAAAACTCAAAATGAGTTTCACGCCTAAATCAAAGGACTTATGCACACATTTCAACATGTATTTAGTTTAGGTTGACCTCCTGAAGCCTAAATGAGCATTAATTTGATCACACAACTCATTCCCATGAAGATACATTCAAAGTCAGCAAGTGCCCTGCTCTGTCTGAAAATGCATTTGAATCAATAAAAACTAAAATTGAGTGTCATGCCTAAACCAAAGGACGTCTGCACACATTTCAACGTCTAAAGTGTTGTTTCTGATGCCTGCTAGTGTATGTGTGCGTGCGTGTGTGAGAGTGTGTAAGTGTGTGCGTGTGTTTGTGTGTGTTTGTGTGGGTGCGTGCGTGTGTGTATTGTGCGCACCCCCCCCCCCCAAAAAGTACTGTATTCGGATAAAAATGACGAATTACTCAGAGGTTTTAACTTTTGCTTGCACTTGATTTGTTCTGACACCGACGACGTCCACCAATGACAGCCCGAGTGGATCTAGCCCACGTGGTGTGAGAGCAGGGGGAGGTGAAAAGATGCAAAGCCTAGGTGATTGGCTGTGCATCTTTCAGTCTTCCACGTGGGTTAGTCTTTGATCTTCAATCAGTGTCCAAATGTTGTTTACATGCGTAGCGTGTGCGGATGTGTGTGCCTCTCATGAGTTTGTGTGTGTGTTTGCGCGCGCGTGATCGTGTGCCCATACATGTGTGAGTGTTTCTTTGATCTAAATCATCGTTGGTGTGTTGTTTACGATACGTGCTCGTCTGTGCGTACGTTTGTGTGAGTGTGTGTGCGTGCGTTTGTGTGTGTGCTTGCTGCGTGCTGGCGCGCTCGGAAGCGTGTGTGTCACAGAGAAAGAGAGGGAGCGGGATCGCTGGCCTGTATGTACTCTATGTGAAACACACAGGACATTTGTAATTTCGTCCCTTTCACATTTTTTGGCTTTTTTAAAAATAAAACTTATTTCATCAATGGTTCATAATGAGTGTCACGCCTAGACCAAATGACTTATGCACACAGTTCAACATTTATTTAGTTCAGGTTGACCTCCTGAAGCCTAAATGAGCATTAATTTGACAACACAACTCATTCCTATGAAGGTACATTCAAAGTCACAAAACGTGCTCAACTAGGCCTGAAAGTGCATTTAAAGCAATAAAAAACTCAAAAATGAGTGTCACGCCTAAACCAAAGGACTTATGCACACATTTCAACATGTATTTAGTTCAGGTTGACCTCCTGAAGCCTAAATCACCATTAATTTGACTACACAACTTATTCCTATGAAGATACATTCAAAGTAAAAAAACGGGCTCAACTCGGACTGAAAGTGCATTTAAAGCAATAAAAACTGAAAATGAGTGTCACGCCTAAACCAAAGGACTTATGCACACATTTCAACATGTATTTAGTTCAGGTTGACCTCCTGAAGCCTAAATGAGCATTAATTTGACTACACAACTTATTCCTATGAAGGAACATTCAAAGTAAAAAAACGGGCTCAACTCGGACTGAAAGTGCATTTAAAGCAATAAAAACTGAAAATGAGTGTCACGCCTGAACCAAAGGACTTATGCACACATTTCAACATGTATGTAGTTCAGGTTGACCTCCTGAAGCCTAAATGATCATTAATTTGACTACACAACTCATTCCTATGAAGGTACATTCAAAGTCACAAAACGTGCTCAACTAGGCCTGAAAGTGCATTTAAAGCAATAAAAACTCAAAATGAGTGTCACGCCTAAACCAAAGGACTTATGCACACATTTCAACATGTATTTAGTTCAGGTTGACCTCCTGAAGCCTAAATCACCATTAATTTGACTACACAACTTAATCCTATGAAGATACATTCAAAGTAAAAAAACGGGCTCAACTCGGACTGAAAGTGCATTTAAAGCAATAAAAACTGAAAATGAGTGTCACGCCTAAACCAAAAGACTTATGCACACATTTCAACATTTATTTTGTTCAGGTTGACCTCCTGAAGCCTAAATCACCATTAATTTGACTACACAACTTATTCCTATGAAGATACATTCAAAGTAAAAAAACGGCTCAACTCGGACTGAAAGTGCATTTAAAGCAATAAAAACTGAAAATGAGTGTCACGCCTAAACCAAAGGACTTATGCACACATTTCAACATGTATTTAGTTCAGGTTGACCTCCTGAAGCCTAAATCACCATTAATTTGACTACACAACTTATTCCTATGAAGGTACATTCAAAGTCACAAAACGTGCTCAACTAGGCCTGAAAGTGCATTTAAAGCAATAAAAACTCAAAATGAGTGTCACACCTAAACCAAAGGATTTATGCACACATTTCAACATGTATTTTGTTCAGGTTGACCTCCTGAAGCCTAAATGAGCATTTATTTGACTACACAACTCATTCCTATGAAGAAACATTCAAAGTAAAAAAACGGGCTCAACTCGGACTGAAAGTGCATTTAAAGCAATAAAAACTGAAAATGAGTGTCACGCCAAAACCAAAGGACTTATGCACACATTTCAACATGTATTTAGTTCAGGTTGACCTCCTGAAGCCTAAATGAGCATTTATTTGACTACACAACTCATTCCTATGAAGGTACATTCAAAGTCACAAAACGTGCTCAACTAGGCCTGAAAGTGCATTTAAAGCAATAAAAACTCAAAATGAGTGTCACGCCTAAACCAAAGGACTTATGCACACATTTCAACATGTATTTAGTTCAGGTTGACCTCCTGAAGCCTAAATCACCATTAATTTGATCACACAACTCATTCCTATGAAGACACATTCAAACTCAGAAACGTGCTCTACTCGGCCTGAAAATGCATTTAAAGCAATAAAAACTGAAAATGAGTGTCACGCCAAAACCAAAGGACTTATGCACACATTTCAACATGTATTTAGTTCAGGTTGACCTCCTGAAGCCTAAATGAGCATTTATTTGACTACACAACTCATTCCTATGAAGGTACATTCAAAGTCACAAAACGTGCTCAACTCGGACTGAAAGTGCATTTAAAGCAATAAAAACTGAAAATGTGTGTCACACCTAAACCAAAGGACTTATGCACACATTTCAACATGTATTTAGTTCAGGTTGACCTCCTGAAGCCTAAATGAGCATTAATTTGACTACACAACTCATTCCTATGAAGGTACATTCAAAGTCACAAAACGTGCTCAACTAGGCCTGAAAGTGCATTTAAAGCAATAAAAACTCAAAATGAGTGTCACGCCTAAACCAAAGGACTTATGCACACATTTCAACATGTATTTAGTTCAGGTTGACCTCCTGAAGCCTAAATCACCATTAATTTGACTACACAACTTATTCCTATGAAGATACATTCAAAGTAAAAAAACGGGCTCAACTCGGACTGAAAGTGCATTTAAAGCAATAAAAACTGAAAATGAGTGTCACGCCTAAACCAAAGGACTTATGCACACATTTCAACATGTATTTAGTTCAGGTTGACCTCCTGAAGCCTAAATGAGCATTAATTTGACTACACAACTTATTCCTATGAAGGAACATTCAAAGTAAAAAAACGGGCTCAACTCGGACTGAAAGTGCATTTAAAGCAATAAAAACTGAAAATGAGTGTCACGCCTGAACCAAAGGACTTATGCACACATTTCAACATGTATGTAGTTCAGGTTGACCTCCTGAAGCCTAAATGATCATTAATTTGACTACACAACTCATTCCTATGAAGGTACATTCAAAGTCACAAAACGTGCTCAACTAGGCCTGAAAGTGCATTTAAAGCAATAAAAACTCAAAATGAGTGTCACGCCTAAACCAAAGGACTTATGCACACATTTCAACATGTATTTAGTTCAGGTTGACCTCCTGAAGCCTAAATCACCATTAATTTGACTACACAACTTAATCCTATGAAGATACATTCAAAGTAAAAAAACGGGCTCAACTCGGACTGAAAGTGCATTTAAAGCAATAAAAACTGAAAATGAGTGTCACGCCTAAACCAAAAGACTTATGCACACATTTCAACATTTATTTTGTTCAGGTTGACCTCCTGAAGCCTAAATCACCATTAATTTGACTACACAACTTATTCCTATGAAGATACATTCAAAGTAAAAAAACGGCTCAACTCGGACTGAAAGTGCATTTAAAGCAATAAAAACTGAAAATGAGTGTCACGCCTAAACCAAAGGACTTATGCACACATTTCAACATGTATTTAGTTCAGGTTGACCTCCTGAAGCCTAAATCAACATTAATTTGACTACACAACTTATTCCTATGAAGGTACATTCAAAGTCACAAAACGTGCTCAACTAGGCCTGAAAGTGCATTTAAAGCAATAAAAACTCAAAATGAGTGTCACACCTAAACCAAAGGATTTATGCACACATTTCAACATGTATTTTGTTCAGGTTGACCTCCTGAAGCCTAAATGAGCATTTATTTGACTACACAACTCATTCCTATGAAGAAACATTCAAAGTAAAAAAACGGGCTCAACTCGGACTGAAAGTGCATTTAAAGCAATAAAAACTGAAAATGAGTGTCACGCCAAAACCAAAGGACTTATGCACACATTTCAACATGTATTTAGTTCAGGTTGACCTCCTGAAGCCTAAATGAGCATTTATTTGACTACACAACTCATTCCTATGAAGGTACATTCAAAGTCACAAAACGTGCTCAACTAGGCCTGAAAGTGCATTTAAAGCAATAAAAACTCAAAATGAGTGTCACGCCTAAACCAAAGGACTTATGCACACATTTCAACATGTATTTAGTTCAGGTTGACCTCCTGAAGCCTAAATCACCATTAATTTGATCACACAACTCATTCCTATGAAGACACATTCAAACTCAGAAACGTGCTCTACTCGGCCTGAAAATGCATTTAAAGCAATAAAAACTGAAAATGAGTGTCACGCCAAAACCAAAGGACTTATGCACACATTTCAACATGTATTTAGTTCAGGTTGACCTCCTGAAGCCTAAATGAGCATTTATTTGACTACACAACTCATTCCTATGAAGGTACATTCAAAGTCACAAAACGTGCTCAACTCGGACTGAAAGTGCATTTAAAGCAATAAAAACTGAAAATGAGTGTCACGCCAAAACCAAAGGACTTATGCACACATTTCAACATGTATTTAGTTCAGGTTGACCTCCTGAAGCCTAAATGAGCATTTATTTGACTACACAACTCATTCCTATGAAGGTACATTCAAAGTCACAAAACGTGCTCAACTCGGACTGAAAGTGCATTTAAAGCAATAAAAACTGAAAATGTGTGTCACACCTAAACCAAAGGACTTATGCACACATTTCAACATGTATTTAGTTCAGGTTGACCTCCTGAAGCCTAAATGAGCATTAATTTGACTACACAACTCATTCCTATGAAGGTACATTCAAAGTCACAAAACGTGCTCAACTAGGCCTGAAAGTGCATTTAAAGCAATAAAAACTCAAAATGAGTGTCACGCCTAAACCAAAGGACTTATGCACACATTTCAACATGTATTTAGTTCAGGTTGACCTCCTGAAGCCTAAATCACCATTAATTTGACTACACAACTTATTCCTATGAAGGAACATTCAAAGTAAAAAAACGGGCTCAACTCGGACTGAAAGTGCATTTAAAGCAATAAAAACTGAAAATGAGTGTCACGCCTGAACCAAAGGACTTATGCACACATTTCAACATGTATGTAGTTCAGGTTGACCTCCTGAAGCCTAAATGATCATTAATTTGACTACACAACTCATTCCTATGAAGGTACATTCAAAGTCACAAAACGTGCTCAACTAGGCCTGAAAGTGCATTTAAAGCAATAAAAACTCAAAATGAGTGTCACGCCTAAACCAAAGGACTTATGCACACATTTCAACATGTATTTAGTTCAGGTTGACCTCCTGAAGCCTAAATCACCATTAATTTGACTACACAACTTAATCCTATGAAGATACATTCAAAGTAAAAAAACGGGCTCAACTCGGACTGAAAGTGCATTTAAAGCAATAAAAACTGAAAATGAGTGTCACGCCTAAACCAAAAGACTTATGCACACATTTCAACATTTATTTTGTTCAGGTTGACCTCCTGAAGCCTAAATCACCATTAATTTGACTACACAACTTATTCCTATGAAGATACATTCAAAGTAAAAAAACGGCTCAACTCGGACTGAAAGTGCATTTAAAGCAATAAAAACTGAAAATGAGTGTCACGCCTAAACCAAAGGACTTATGCACACATTTCAACATGTATTTAGTTCAGGTTGACCTCCTGAAGCCTAAATCACCATTAATTTGACTACACAACTTATTCCTATGAAGGTACATTCAAAGTCACAAAACGTGCTCAACTAGGCCTGAAAGTGCATTTAAAGCAATAAAAACTCAAAATGAGTGTCACACCTAAACCAAAGGATTTATGCACACATTTCAACATGTATTTTGTTCAGGTTGACCTCCTGAAGCCTAAATGAGCATTAATTTGACTACACAACTTATTCCTATGAAGGAACATTCAAAGTAAAAAAACGGGCTCAACTCGGACTGAAAGTGCATTTAAAGCAATAAAAACTGAAAATGAGTGTCACGCCTGAACCAAAGGACTTATGCACACATTTCAACATGTATGTAGTTCAGGTTGACCTCCTGAAGCCTAAATGATCATTAATTTGACTACACAACTCATTCCTATGAAGGTACATTCAAAGTCACAAAACGTGCTCAACTAGGCCTGAAAGTGCATTTAAAGCAATAAAAACTCAAAATGAGTGTCACGCCTAAACCAAAGGACTTATGCACACATTTCAACATGTATTTAGTTCAGGTTGACCTCCTGAAGCCTAAATCACCATTAATTTGACTACACAACTTAATCCTATGAAGATACATTCAAAGTAAAAAAACGGGCTCAACTCGGACTGAAAGTGCATTTAAAGCAATAAAAACTGAAAATGAGTGTCACGCCTAAACCAAAAGACTTATGCACACATTTCAACATTTATTTTGTTCAGGTTGACCTCCTGAAGCCTAAATCACCATTAATTTGACTACACAACTTATTCCTATGAAGATACATTCAAAGTAAAAAAACGGCTCAACTCGGACTGAAAGTGCATTTAAAGCAATAAAAACTGAAAATGAGTGTCACGCCTAAACCAAAGGACTTATGCACACATTTCAACATGTATTTAGTTCAGGTTGACCTCCTGAAGCCTAAATCACCATTAATTTGACTACACAACTTATTCCTATGAAGGTACATTCAAAGTCACAAAACGTGCTCAACTAGGCCTGAAAGTGCATTTAAAGCAATAAAAACTCAAAATGAGTGTCACACCTAAACCAAAGGATTTATGCACACATTTCAACATGTATTTTGTTCAGGTTGACCTCCTGAAGCCTAAATGAGCATTTATTTGACTACACAACTCATTCCTATGAAGAAACATTCAAAGTAAAAAAACGGGCTCAACTCGGACTGAAAGTGCATTTAAAGCAATAAAAACTGAAAATGAGTGTCACGCCAAAACCAAAGGACTTATGCACACATTTCAACATGTATTTAGTTCAGGTTGACCTCCTGAAGCCTAAATGAGCATTTATTTGACTACACAACTCATTCCTATGAAGGTACATTCAAAGTCACAAAACGTGCTCAACTAGGCCTGAAAGTGCATTTAAAGCAATAAAAACTCAAAATGAGTGTCACGCCTAAACCAAAGGACTTATGCACACATTTCAACATGTATTTAGTTCAGGTTGACCTCCTGAAGCCTAAATCACCATTAATTTGATCACACAACTCATTCCTATGAAGACACATTCAAACTCAGAAACGTGCTCTACTCGGCCTGAAAATGCATTTAAAGCAATAAAAACTGAAAATGAGTGTCACGCCAAAACCAAAGGACTTATGCACACATTTCAACATGTATTTAGTTCAGGTTGACCTCCTGAAGCCTAAATGAGCATTTATTTGACTACACAACTCATTCCTATGAAGGTACATTCAAAGTCACAAAACGTGCTCAACTCGGACTGAAAGTGCATTTAAAGCAATAAAAACTGAAAATGTGTGTCACACCTAAACCAAAGGACTTATGCACACATTTCAACATGTATTTAGTTCAGGTTGACCTCCTGAAGCCTAAATGAGCATTAATTTGACTACACAACTCATTCCTATGAAGGTACATTCAAAGTCACAAAACGTGCTCAACTAGGCCTGAAAGTGCATTTAAAGCAATAAAAACTCAAAATGAGTGTCACGCCTAAACCAAAGGACTTATGCACACATTTCAACATGTATTTAGTTCAGGTTGACCTCCTGAAGCCTAAATCACCATTAATTTGACTACACAACTCATTCCTATGAAGGAACATTCAAAGTAAAAAAACGGGCTCAACTCGGACTGAAAGTGCATTTAAAGCAATAAAAACTGAAAATGAGTGTCACGCCTAAACCAAAGGACTTATGCACACATTTCAACATGTATTTAGTTCAGGTTGACATTCTGAAGCCTAAATGAGCATTAATTTGACTACACAACTTATTCCTATGAAGATACATTCAAAGTAAAAAAACGGGCTCAACTCGGACTGAAAGTGCATTTAAAGCAATAAAAACTGAAAATGAGTGTCACGCCTAAACCAAAGGACTTATGCACACATTTCAACGTGTATTTAGTTCAGGTTGACCTCCTGAAGCCTAAATGAGCATTAATTTGACTACACAACTCATTCCTATGAAGGTACATTCAAAGTCACAAAACGTGCTCAACTAGGCCTGAAAGTGCATTTAAAGCAATAAAAACTCAAAATGAGTGTCACGCCTAAACCAAAGGACTTATGCACACATTTCAACATGTATTTAGTTCAGGTTGACCTCCTGAAGCCTAAATCACCATTAATTTGACTACACAACTTATTCCTATGAAGATACATTCAAAGTAAAAAAAACGGGCTCAACTCGGACTGAAAGTGCATTTAAAGCAATAAAAACTGAAAATGAGTGTCACGCCTAAACCAAAGGACTTATGCACACATTTCAACATGTATTTAGTTCAGGTTGACCTCCTGAAGCCTAAATAAGCATTAATTTGACTACACAACTCATTCCATTGAAGGTACATTCAAAGTCACAAAACGTGCTCAACTAGGCCTGAAAGTGCATTTAAAGCAATAAAAACTCAAAATGAGTGTCACGCCTAAACCAAAGGACTTATGCACACATTTCAACATGTATTTAGTTCAGGTTGACCTCCTGAAGCCTAAATCACGATTAATTTGACTACACAACTTATTCCTATGAAGATACATTCAAAGTAAAAAAACGGGCTCAACTCGGACTGAAAGTGCATTTAAAGCAATAAAAACTGAAAATGAGTGTCACGCCTAAACCAAAGGACTTATGCACACATTTCAACATGTATTTAGTTCAGGTTGACCTCCTGAAGCCTAAATGAGCATTAATTTGACTACACAAATCATTCCTATGAAGGAACATTCAAAGTAAAAAAACGGGCTCAACTCGGACTGAAAGTGCATTTAAAGCAATAAAAACTGAAAATGAGTGTCACGCCTAAACCAAAGGACTTATGCACACATTTCAACATGTATTTAGTTCAGGTTGACGTCCTGAAGCCTAAATGAGCATTAATTTGACTACACAACTTATTCCTATGAAGATACATTCAAAGTAAAAAAACGTGCTCTACTCGGCCTGAAAATGCATTTAAAGCAATAAAAACTCAAAATGAGTGTCACGCCTAAACCAAAGGCCGTATGCACACATTTCAACATGTATTTAATTCAGGTTGACCTCCTGAAGCCTAAATGAGCATTAATTTGACTACACAACTCATTCCTATGAAGGAACATTCAAAGTAAAAAAACGGGCTCAACTCGGACTGAAAGTGCATTTAAAGCAATAAAAACTGAAAATGAGTGTCACGCCTAAACCAAAGGACTTATGCACACATTTCAACATGTACTTAGTTCAGGTTGACCTCCTGAAGCCTAAATGAGCATTAATTTGACTACACAACTCATTCCTATGAAGGTACATTCAAAGTCACAAAACGTGCTCAACTAGGCCTGAAAGTGCATTTAAAGCAATAAAAACTCAAAATGAGTGTCACGCCTAAACCAAAGGACTTAGGCACACATTTCAACATGTATTTAGTTCAGGTTGACATTCTGA
Organism: Hippocampus zosterae; assembly: GCF_025434085.1. Lineage (NCBI taxonomy): Eukaryota > Metazoa > Chordata > Actinopteri > Syngnathiformes > Syngnathidae > Hippocampus > Hippocampus zosterae. Next base: position 41,541,332 of record NC_067451.1, on the reverse strand, counting down.
ATCCTAAATGAGCATTAATTTGACTAAACAACTTATTCCTATGAAGATACATTCAAAGTAAAAAAACGGGCTCAACTCGGACTGAAAGTGCATTTAAAGCAATAAAAACTGAAAATGAGTGTCACGCCTAAACCAAAGGCCTTATGCACACATTTCAACATGTATTTAGTTCAGGTTGACCTCCTGAAGCCTAAATGAGCATTAATTTGACTACACAACTCATTCCTATGAAGGAACATTCAAAGTAAAAAAACGGGCTCAACTCGGACTGAAAGTGTATTTAAAGCAATAAAAACTGAAAATGAGTGTCACGCCTAAACCAAAGGACTTATGCACACATTTCAACATGTATTTAGTTCAGGTTGACCCCCTGAAGCCTAAATGAACATTAATTTGATCACACAACTCATTCCTATGAAGATACATTCAAACTCAGAAACGTGCTCTACTCGGCCTGAAAATGCATTTAAAGCAATAAAAACTCAAAATGAGTGTCACGCCTAAACCAAAGGACTTATGCACACATTTCAACATGTATTTAGTTCAGGTTGACATTCTGAAGCCTAAATGAGCATTAATTTGACTACACAACTCATTCCTATGAAGATACATTCAAAGTACAAAAACGTGCTCTACTCGGCCTGAAAATGCATTTAAAGCAAGAAAAACTCAAATTGAGTGTCACACCTAAACCAAAGGACTTATGCACACATTTCAACATGTATTTAGTTCAGGTTGACCTCCAGAAGCCTAAATGAGCATTTATTTGACTACACAACTCATTCCTATGAAGGTACATTCAAAGTCACAAAACGTGCTCAACTAGGCCTGAAAGTGCATTTAAAGCAATAAAATCTCAAAATGAGTTTCACGCCTAAATCAAAGGACTTATGCACACATTTCAACATGTATTTAGTTTAGGTTGACCTCCTGAAGCATAAATGAGTATTAATTTGATCACACAACTCATTCCCATGAAGATACATTCAAAGTCAGTAAGTGCCCTGCTCTATCTGAAAATGCATTTGAATCAATAAAAACTAAAATTGAGTGTCATGCCTAAACCAAAGGACGTCTGCACACATTTCAACGTCTAAAGTGTTGTTTCCGATGCGTGCTAGTGTATGTGTGCGTGCGTGTGTGAGAGTGTGTAGGTGTGTGCGTGTGTTTGTGTGTGTTTGTGTGGGTGCGTGCGTGTGTGTGTGCGTGTGTGTTGTGCGCACCCCCCCCCCCCCAAAAAAGTACTGTATTCAGATAAAAATGACGAATTACTCAGAGGTTTTAACTTTTGCTTGCACTTGATTTGTTCTGACACCGACGACGTCCACCAATGACAGCCCGAGTGGATCTAGCACACGTGGTGTGAGAGCAGGGGGAGGTGAAAAGATGCAAAGCCTAGGTGATTGGCTGTGCATCTTTCAGTCTACCACGTGGGTTAGTCTTTGATCTTCAATCAGTGTCCAAATATTGTTTACATGCGTAGCGTGTGCGGATGTGTGTGCCTCTCATGAGTTTGTGTGTGTGTTTGCGCGCGTGATCGTGTGCCCATACATGTGTGAGTGTTTCTTTGATCTAAATCATCGTTGGCGTGTTGTTTACGATACGTGCTCGTCTCTGCGTACGTTTGTGTGAGTGTGTGTGCGTGCGTTTGTGTGTGTGCTTGCTGCGTGCTGGCGCGCTCGGAAGCGTGTGTGTCACAGAGAAAGAGAGGGAACGGGATCGCTGGCCTGTATGTACTCTATGTGAAACACACAGGACATTTGTAATTTCGTCCCTTTCACATTTTTTGGCTTTTTTAAAAATAAAACTTATTTTCATCAATGGTTCATAATGAGTGTCACGCCTAGACCAAATGACTTATGCACACATTTCAACATTTATTTAGTTCAGGTTGACCTCCTGAAGCCTAAATGAGCGTTAATTTGACCACACAACTCATTCCTATGAAGGAACATTCAAAGTAAAAAAACGGGCTCAACTCGGACTGAAAGTGCATTTAAAGCAATAAAAACTGAAAATGAGTGTCACGCCTAAACCAAAGGACTTATGCACACATTTCAACATGTATTTAGTTCAGGTTGACCTCCTGAAGCCTAAATGAGCATTAATTTGACTACACAACTCATTCCTATGAAGGTACATTCAAAGTCACAAAACGTGCTCAACTAGGCCTGAAAGTGCATTTAAAGCAATAAAAACTCAAAATGAGTGTCACGCCTAAACCAAAGGACTTATGCACACATTTCAACATGTATTTAGTTCAGGTTGACCTCCTGAAGCCTAAATGAGCATTAATTTGACTACACAAATCATTCCTATGAAGGAACATTCAAAGTAAAAAAACGGGCTCAACTCGGACTGAAAGTGCATTTAAAGCAATAAAAACTGAAAATGAGTGTCACGCCTAAACCAAAGGACTTATGCACACATTTCAACATGTATTTAGTTCAGGTTGACCTCCTGAAGCCTAAATGAGCATTAATTTGACTACACAAATCATTCCTATGAAGGAACATTCAAAGTAAAAAAACGGGCTCAACTCGGACTGAAAGTGCATTTAAAGCAATAAAAACTGAAAATGAGTGTCACGCCTAAACCAAAGGACTTATGCACACATTTCAACATGTATTTAGTTCAGGTTGACCTCCTGAAGCCTAAATGAGCATTAATTTGACTACACAACTCATTCCTATGAAGGAACATTCAAAGTAAAAAAACGGGCTCAACTCGGACTGAAAGTGCATTTAAAGCAATAAAAACTGAAAATGAGTGTCACGCCTAAACCAAAGGACTTATGCACACATTTCAACATGTATTTAGTTCAGGTTGACCTCCTGAAGCCTAAATGAGCATTAATTTGACTACACAAATCATTTCTATGAAGGAACATTCAAAGTAAAAAAACGGGCTCAACTCGGACTGAAAGTGCATTTAAAGCAATAAAAACTGAAAATGAGTGTCACGCCTAAACCAAAGGACTTATGCACACATTTCAACATGTATTTAGTTCAGGTAGACCTCCTGAAGCCTAAATGAGCATTAATTTGACTACACAACTCATTCCTATGAAGGAACATTCAAAGTAAAAAAACGGGCTCAACTCGGACTGAAAGTGCATTTAAAGCAATAAAAACTGATAATTAGTGTCACGCCTAAACCAAAGGACTTATGCACACATTTCAACATGTATTTAGTTCAGGTTGACCTCCTGAAGCCTAAATGAGCATTAATTTGACTACACAACTCATTCCTATGAAGGTACATTCAAAGTCACAAAACGTGCTCAACTAGGCCTGAAAGTGCATTTAAAGCAATAAAAACTCAAAATGAGTGTCACGCCTAAACCAAAGGACTTATGCACACATTTCAACATGTATTTAGTTCAGGTTGACCTCCTGAAGCCTAAATCACCATTAATTTGACTACACAACTTATTCCTATGAAGATACATTCAAAGTAAAAAAAACGGGCTCAACTCGGACTGAAAGTGCATTTAAAGCAATAAAAACTGAAAATGAGTGTCACGCCTAAACCAAAGGACTTATGCACACATTTCAACATGTATTTAGTTCAGGTTGACCTCCTGAAGCCTAAATGAGCATTAATTTGACTACACAAATCATTCCTATGAAGGAACATTCAAAGTAAAAAAACGGGCTCAACTCGGCCTGAAAGTGCATTTAAAGCAATAAAAACTGAAAATGAGTGTCACGCCTAAACCAAAGGACTTATGCACACATTTCAACATGTATTTAGTTCAGGTTGACCTCCTGAAGCCTAAATCACCATTAATTTGACTACACAACTTATTCCTATGAAGATACATTCAAAGTAAAAAAACGTGCTCTACTCGGCCTGAAAATGCATTTAAAGCAATAAAAACTCAAAATGAGTGTCACGCCTAAACCAAAGGCCTTATGCACACATTTCAACATGTATTTAATTCAGGTTGACCTCCTGAAGCCTAAATCACCATTAATTTGACTACACATCTCATTCCTATGAAGGAACATTCAAAGTAAAAAAACGGGCTCAACTCGGACTGAAAGTGCATTTAAAGCAATAAAAACTGAAAATGAGTGTCACGCCTAAACCAAAGGACTTATGCACACATTTCAACATGTACTTAGTTCAGGTTGACCTCCTGAAGCCTAAATGAGCATTAATTTGACTACACAACTCATTCCTATGAAGGTACATTCAAAGTCACAAAACGTGCTCAACTAGGCCTGAAAGTGCATTTAAAGCAATAAAAACTCAAAATGAGTGTCACGCCTAAACCAAAGGACTTAGGCACACATTTCAACATGTATTTAGTTCAGGTTGACGTCCTGAAGCCTAAATGAGCATTAATTTGACTACACAACTTATTCCTATGAAGATACATTCAAAGTAAAAAAACGTGTTCTACTCGGCCTGAAAATGCATTTAAAGCAATAAAAACTCAAAATGAGTGTCACGCCTAAACCAAAGGCCTTATGCACACATTTCAACATGTATTTAGTTCAGGTTGACCTCCTGAAGCCTAAATGAGCATTAATTTGACTACACAACTCATTCCTATGAAGGAACATTCAAAGTAAAAAAACGGGCTCAACTCGGACTGAAAGTGCATTTAAAGCAATAAAAACTCAAAATGAGTGTCACGCCTAAACCAAAGGACTTATGCACACATTTCAACATGTATTTAGTTCAGGTTGACATTCTGAAGCCTAAATGAGCATTAATTTGACTACACAACTTATTCCTATGAAGATACATTCAAAGTAAAAAAACGTTCTACTCGGCCTGAAAATGCATTTAAAGCAATAAAAACTCAAAATGAGTGTCACGCCTAAACCAAAGGCCTTATGCACACATTTCAACATGTATTTAGTTCAGGTTGACCTCCTGAAGCCTAAATGAGCATTAATTTGACTACACACCTCATTCCTATGAAGATACATTCAAAGTAAAAAAACGTGCTCTACTCGGCCTGAAAATGCATTTAAAGCAAGAAAAAATCAAAATGAGTGTCACACCTAAACCTACATTTAAAGTAAAAAAACGTGCTCTACTTGGCCTGAAAATGCATTTAAAGCAATAAAAACTCAAATTGAGTGTCACGCCTAAACCAAAGGACTTATACACACATTTCAACATCTATTTAGTTCAGGTTGACATTCTGAAGCCTAAATGAGCATTATTTTGTCTATACAACTCATTCCTATGAAGGTACATTCAAAGTCACAAAACGTGCTCAACTCGGCCTGAAAGTGCATTTAAAGCAATAAAATCTCAAAATGAGTTTCACGCCTAAACCAAAGGACTAATGCACACATTTCAACATGTATTTAGTTCAGGTTGACCTCCTGAAGCCTAAATCACCATTAATTTGATCACACAACTCATTCCTATGAAGATACATTCAAACTCAGAAACGTGCTCTACTCGGCCCCTGAAAATGCATTTAAAGCAATAAAAACTCAAATTGGGTGTCACGCCTAAACCAAAGGACTTATACACACATTTCAACATGTATTTAGTTCAGGTTGACCTCCTGAAGCCTAAATGAGCATTATTTCGTCTATACAACTCATTCCTATGAAGGTACTTTCAAAGACACAAAACGTGCTCAACTCGGCCTGAAAGTGCATTTAAAGCAATAAAAACTCAAAATGAGTGTCACGCCTAAACCAAAAGACTAATGCACACATTTCAACGTGTATTTAGTTCAGGTCGACCTCCTGAAGTCTAAATGAGCATTAATTTGACTACACAACTCATTCCTATGAAGATACATTCAAAGTACAAAAACGTGCTCTACTCGGCCTGAAAATGCATTTAAAGCAAGAAAAAATCAAAATGAGTGTCACACCTAAACCTACATTTAAAGTAAAAAAACGTGCTCTACTCGGCCTGAAAATGCATTTAAAGCAATAAAAACTCAAATTGAGTGTCACACCTAAACCAAAGGACTTATGCACACATTTCAACATGTATTTAGTTCAGGTTGACCTCCTGAAGCCTAAATGAGCATTAATTTGACTACACAACTCATTCCTATGAAGGTACATTCAAAGTCACAAAACGTGCTCAACTAGGCCTGAAAGTGCATTTAAAGCAATAAAAACTCAAAATGAGTGTCACGCCTAAACCAAAGGACTTATGCACACATTTCAACATGTATTTAGTTCAGGTTGACCTCCTGAAGCCTAAATCACCATTAATTTGACTACACAACTTATTCCTATGAAGGAACATTCAAAGTAAAAAAACGGGCTCAACTCGGACTGAAAGTGCATTTAAAGCAATAAAAACTGAAAATGAGTGTCACGCCTAAACCAAAGGACTTATGCACACATTTCAACATGTATTTAGTTCAGGTTGACCTCCTGAAGCCTAAATGAGCATTAATTTGACTACACAACTCATTCCTATGAAGGAACATTCAAAGTAAAAAAACGGGCTCAACTCGGACTGAAAGTGCATTTAAAGCAATAAAAACTGAAAATGAGTGTCACGCCTAAACCAAAGGACTTATGCACACATTTCAACATGTATTTAGTTCAGGTTGACATTCTGAAGCCTAAATGAGCATTAATTTGACTACACAACTTATTCCTATGAAGATACATTCAAAGTAAAAAAACGGGCTCAACTCGGACTGAAAGTGCATTTAAAGCAATAAAAACTGAAAATGAGTGTCACGCCTAAACCAAAGGACTTATGCACACATTTCAACGTGTATTTAGTTCAGGTTGACCTCCTGAAGCCTAAATGAGCATTAATTTGACTACACAACTCATTCCTATGAAGGTACATTCAAAGTCACAAAACGTGCTCAACTAGGCCTGAAAGTGCATTTAAAGCAATAAAAACTCAAAATGAGTGTCACGCCTAAACCAAAGGACTTATGCACACATTTCAACATGTATTTAGTTCAGGTTGACCTCCTGAAGCCTAAATCACCATTAATTTGACTACACAACTTATTCCTATGAAGATACATTCAAAGTAAAAAAAACGGGCTCAACTCGGACTGAAAGTGCATTTAAAGCAATAAAAACTGAAAATGAGTGTCACGCCTAAACCAAAGGACTTATGCACACATTTCAACATGTATTTAGTTCAGGTTGACCTCCTGAAGCCTAAATCACCATTAATTTGACTACACAACTTATTCCTATGAAGGAACATTCAAAGTAAAAAAACGGGCTCAACTCGGACTGAAAGTGCATAAAAAGCAATAAAAACTGAAAATGAGTGTCACGCCTAAACCAAAGGACTTATGCACACATTTCAACATGTATTTAGTTCAGGTTGACCTCCTGAAGCCTAAATGAGCATTAATTTGACTACACAACTCATTCCTATGAAGGAACATTCAAAGTAAAAAAACGGGCTCAACTAGGCCTGAAAGTGCATTTAAAGCAATAAAAACTCAAAATGAGTGTCACGCCTAAACCAAAGGACTTATGCACACATTTCAACATGTATTTAGTTCAGGTTGACCTCCTGAAGCCTAAATGAGCATTAATTTGACTACACAACTCATTCCTATGAAGGTACATTCAAAGTAAAAAAACGGGCTCAACTAGGCCTGAAAGTGCATTTAAAGCAATAAAAACTCAAAATGAGTGTCACGCCTAAACCAAAGGACTTATGCACACATTTCAACATGTATTTAGTTCAGGTTGACCTCCTGAAGCCTAAATCACCATTAATTTGACTACACAACTTATTCCTATGAAGATACATTCAAAGTAAAAAAACGGGCTCAACTCGGACTGAAAGTGCATTTAAAGCAATAAAAACTGAAAATGAGTGTCACGCCTAAACCAAAGGACTTATGCACACATTTCAACATGTATTTAGTTCAGGTTGACGTCCTGAAGCCTAAATGAGCATTAATTTGACTACACAACTTATTCCTATGAAGATACATTCAAAGTAAAAAAACGTGCTCAACTAGGCCTGAAAGTGCATTTAAAGCAATAAAAACTGAAAATGAGTGTCACGCCTAAACCAAAGGACTTATGCACACATTTCAACATGTATTTAGTTCAGGTTGACCTCCTGAAGCCTAAATGAGCATTAATTTGACTACACAAATCATTCCTATGAAGGAACATTCAAAGTAAAAAAACGGGCTCAACTCGGACTGAAAGTGCATTTAAAGCAATAAAAACTGAAAATGAGTGTCACGCCTAAACCAAAGGACTTATGCACACATTTCAACATGTATTTAGTTCAGGTTGACGTCCTGAAGCCTAAATGAGCATTAATTTGACTACACAACTTATTCCTATGAAGATACATTCAAAGTAAAAAAACGTGCTCTACTCGGCCTGAAAATGCATTTAAAGCAATAAAAACTCAAAATGAGTGTCACGCCTAAACCAAAGGCCTTATGCACACATTTCAACATGTATTTAATTCAGGTTGACCTCCTGAAGCCTAAATGAGCATTAATTTGACTACACAACTCATTCCTATGAAGGTACATTCAAAGTCACAAAACGTGCTCAACTAGGCCTGAAAGTGCATTTAAAGCAATAAAAACTGAAAATGAGTGTCACGCCTAAACCAAAGGACTTATGCACACATTTCAACATGTATTTAGTTCAGGTTGACCTCCTGAAGCCTAAATCACCATTAATTTGACTACACAACTTATTCCTATGAAGGAACATTCAAAGTAAAAAAACGGGCTCAACTCGGACTGAAAGTGCATTTAAAGCAATAAAAACTGAAAATGAGTGTCACGCCTAAACCAAAGGACTTATGCACACATTTCAACATGTATTTAGTTCAGGTTGACCTCCTGAAGCCTAAATGAGCATTAATTTGACTACACAACTCATTCCTATGAAGGAACATTCAAAGTAAAAAAACGGGCTCAACTCGGACTGAAAGTGCATTTAAAGCAATAAAAACTGAAAATGAGTGTCACGCCTAAACCAAAGGACTTATGCACACATTTCAACATGTATTTAGTTCAGGTTGACCTCCTGAAGCCTAAATGAGCATTAATTTGACTACACAACTCATTCCTATGAAGGAACATTCAAAGTAAAAAAACGGGCTCAACTCGGACTGAAAGTGCATTTAAAGCAATAAAAACTGAAAATGAGTGTCACGCCTAAACCAAAGGACTTATGCACACATTTCAACATGTATTTAGTTCAGGTTGACCTCCTGAAGCCTAAATGAGCATTAATTTGACTACACAACTCATTCCTATGAAGGAACATTCAAAGTAAAAAAACGGGCTCAACTCGGACTGAAAGTGCATTTAAAGCAATAAAAACTGAAAATGAGTGTCACGCCTAAACCAAAGGACTTATGCACACATTTCAACATGTATTTAGTTCAGGTTGACCTCCTGAAGCCTAAATGAGCATTAATTTGACTACACAACTCATTCCTATGAAGGAACATTCAAAGTAAAAAAACGGGCTCAACTCGGACTGAAAGTGCATTTAAAGCAATAAAAACTGAAAATGAGTGTCACGCCTAAACCAAAGGACTTATGCACACATTTCAACATGTATTTAGTTCAGGTTGACCTCCTGAAGCCTAAATGAGCATTAATTTGACTACACAACTTATTCCTATGAAGGAACATTCAAAGTAAAAAAACGGGCTCAACTCGGACTGAAAGTGCATTTAAAGCAATAAAAACTGAAAATGAGTGTCACGCCTAAACCAAAGGACTTATGCACACATTTCAACATGTATTTAGTTCAGGTTGACCTCCTGAAGCCTAAATGAGCATTAATTTGACTACACAACTCATTCCTATGAAGGTACATTCAAAGTCACAAAACGTGCTCAACTAGGCCTGAAAGTGCATTTAAAGCAATAAAAACTCAAAATGAGTGTCATGCCTAAACCAAAGGACTTATGCACACATTTCAACATGTATTTAGTTCAGGTTGACCTCCTGAAGCCTAAATCACCATTAATTTGACTACACAACTTATTCCTATGAAGATACATTCAAAGTAAAAAAACGGGCTCAACTCGGACTGAAAGTGCATTTAAAGCAATAAAAACTGAAAATGAGTGTCACGCCTAAACCAAAGGACTTATGCACACATTTCAACATGTATTTAGTTCAGGTTGACCTCCTGAAGCCTAAATGAGCATTAATTTGACTACACAAATCATTCCTATGAAGGAACATTCAAAGTAAAAAAACGGGCTCAACTCGGACTGAAAGTGCATTTAAAGCAATAAAAACTGAAAATGAGTGATACGCCTAAACCAAAGGACTTATGCACACATTTCAACATGTATTTAGTTCAGGTTGACGTCCTGAAGCCTAAATGAGCATTAATTTGACTACACAACTTATTCCTATGAAGATACATTCAAAGTAAAAAAACGTGCTCTACTCGGCCTGAAAATGCATTTAAAGCAAGAAAAAATCAAAATGAGTGTCACACCTAAACCTACATTTAAAGTAAAAAAACGTGCTCTACTCGGCCTGAAAATGCATTTAAAGCAATAAAAACTCAAATTGAGTGTCACGCCTAAACCAAAGGACTTATACACACATTTCAACATCTATTTAGTTCAGGTTGACATTCTGAAGCCTAAATGAGCATTATTTTGTCTATACAACTCATTCCTATGAAGGTACATTCAAAGTCACAAAACGTGCTCAACTCGGCCTGAAATTGCATTTAAAGCAATAAAATCTCAAAATGAGTTTCACGCCTAAACCAAAGGACTAATGCACACATTTCAACATGTATTTAGTTCAGGTTGACCTCCTGAAGCCTAAATCACCATTAATTTGACTACACAACTTATTCCTATGAAGATACATTCAAAGTAAAAAAACGGGCTCAACTCGGACTGAAAGTGCATTTAAAGCAATAAAAACTGAAAATGAGTGTCACGCCTAAACCAAAGGACTTATGCACACATTTCAACATGTATTTAGTTCAGGTTGACGTCCTGAAGCCTAAATGAGCATTAATTTGACTACACAACTTATTCCTATGAAGATACATTCAAAGTAAAAAAACGGGCTCAACTCGGACTGAAAGTGCATTTAAAGCAATAAAAACTGAAAATGAGTGTCACGCCTAAACCAAAGGACTTATGCACACATTTCAACATGTATTTAGTTCAGGTTGACCTCCTGAAGCCTAAATGAGCATTAATTTGACTACACAACTCATTCCTATGAAGGAACATTCAAAGTAAAAAAACGGGCTCAACTCGGACTGAAAGTGCATTTAAAGCAATAAAAACTGAAAAACTGAAAATGAGTGTCACGCCTAAACCAAAGGACTTATGCACACATTTCAACATGTATTTAGTTCAGGTTGACCTCCTGAAGCCTAAATGAGCATTAATTTGACTACACAACTCATTCCTATGAAGGAACATTCAAAGTAAAAAAACGGGCTCAACTCGGACTGAAAGTGCATTTAAAGCAATAAAAACTGAAAATGAGTGTCACGCCTAAACCAAAGGACTTATGCACACATTTCAACATGTATTTAGTTCAGGTTGACCTCCTGAAGCCTAAATCACCATTAATTTGACTACACAACTTATTCCTATGAAGATACATTCAAAGTAAAAAAACGGGCTCAACTCGGACTGAAAGTGCATTTAAAGCAATAAAAACTGAAAATGAGTGTCACGCCTAAACCAAAGGACTTATGCACACATTTCAACATGTATTTAGTTCAGGTTGACCTCCTGAAGCCTAAATGAGCATTAATTTGACTACACAAATCATTCCTATGAAGGAACATTCAAAGTAAAAAAACGGGCTCAACTCGGACTGAAAGTGCATTTAAAGCAATAAAAACTGAAAATGAGTGATACGCCTAAACCAAAGGACTTATGCACACATTTCAACATGTATTTAGTTCAGGTTGACGTCCTGAAGCCTAAATGAGCATTAATTTGACTACACAACTTATTCCTATGAAGATACATTCAAAGTAAAAAAACGTGCTCTACTCGGCCTGAAAATGCATTTAAAGCAAGAAAAAATCAAAATGAGTGTCACACCTAAACCTACATTTAAAGTAAAAAAACGTGCTCTACTCGGCCTGAAAATGCATTTAAAGCAATAAAAACTCAAATTGAGTGTCACGCCTAAACCAAAGGACTTATACACACATTTCAACATCTATTTAGTTCAGGTTGACATTCTGAAGCCTAAATGAGCATTATTTTGTCTATACAACTCATTCCTATGAAGGTACATTCAAAGTCACAAAACGTGCTCAACTCGGCCTGAAATTGCATTTAAAGCAATAAAATCTCAAAATGAGTTTCACGCCTAAACCAAAGGACTAATGCACACATTTCAACATGTATTTAGTTCAGGTTGACCTCCTGAAGCCTAAATCACCATTAATTTGATCACACAACTCATTCCTATGAAGATATATTCAAACTCAGAAACGTGCTCTACTCGGCCCCTGAAAATGCATTTAAAGCAATAAAAACTCAAATTGGGTGTCACGCCTAAACCAAAGGACTTATACACACATTTCAACATGTATTTAGTTCAGGTTGACCTCCTGAAGCCTAAATGAGCATTATTTCGTCTATACAACTCATTCCTATGAAGGTACATTCAAAGACACAAAACGTGCTCAACTAGGCCTGAAAGTGCATTTAAAGCAATAAAAACTCAAAATGAGTGTCACGCCTAAACCAAAAGACTAATGCACACATTTCAACGTGTATTTAGTTCAGGTCGACCTCCTGAAGCCTAAATGAGCATTAATTTGACTACACAACTCATTCCTATGAAGATACATTCAAAGTACAAAAACGTGCTCTACTCGGCCTGAAAATGCATTTAAAGCAAGAAAAAATCAAAATGAGTGTCACACCTAAACCAAAGGACTTATGCACACATTTCAACATGTATTTAGTTCAGGATGACCTCCTGAAGCCTAAATGAGCATTAATTTGACTACACAACTCATTCCTATGAAGGTACATTCAAAGTCACAAAACGTGCTCAACTAGGCCTGAAAGTGCATTTAAAGCAATAAAAACTCAAAATGAGTGTCACGCCTAAACCAAAGGACTTATGCACACATTTCAACATGTATTTAGTTCAGGTTGACCTCCTGAAGCCTAAATCACCATTAATTTGACTACACAACTTATTCCTATGAAGGAACATTCAAAGTAAAAAAACGGGCTCAACTCGGACTGAAAGTGCATTTAAAGCAATAAAAACTGAAAATGAGTGTCACGCCTAAACCAAAGGACTTATGCACACATTTCAACATGTATTTAGTTCAGGTTGACCTCCTGAAGCCTAAATGAGCATTAATTTGACTACACAACTCATTCCTATGAAGGAACATTCAAAGTAAAAAAACGGGCTCAACTCGGACTGAAAGTGCATTTAAAGCAATAAAAACTGAAAATGAGTGTCACGCCTAAACCAAAGGACTTATGCACACATTTCAACATGTATTTAGTTCAGGTTGACATTCTGAAGCCTAAATGAGCATTAATTTGACTACACAACTTATTCCTATGAAGATACATTCAAAGTAAAAAAACGGGCTCAACTCGGACTGAAAGTGCATTTAAAGCAATAAAAACTGAAAATGAGTGTCACGCCTAAACCAAAGGACTTATGCACACATTTCAACGTGTATTTAGTTCAGGTTGACCTCCTGAAGCCTAAATGAGCATTAATTTGACTACACAACTCATTCCTATGAAGGTACATTCAAAGTCACAAAACGTGCTCAACTAGGCCTGAAAGTGCATTTAAAGCAATAAAAACTCAAAATGAGTGTCACGCCTAAACCAAAGGACTTATGCACACATTTCAACATGTATTTAGTTCAGGTTGACCTCCTGAAGCCTAAATCACCATTAATTTGACTACACAACTTATTCCTATGAAGATACATTCAAAGTAAAAAAAACGGGCTCAACTCGGACTGAAAGTGCATTTAAAGCAATAAAAACTGAAAATGAGTGTCACGCCTAAACCAAAGGACTTATGCACACATTTCAACATGTATTTAGTTCAGGTTGACCTCCTGAAGCCTAAATCACCATTAATTTGACTACACAACTTATTCCTATGAAGGAACATTCAAAGTAAAAAAACGGGCTCAACTCGGACTGAAAGTGCATAAAAAGCAATAAAAACTGAAAATGAGTGTCACGCCTAAACCAAAGGACTTATGCACACATTTCAACATGTATTTAGTTCAGGTTGACCTCCTGAAGCCTAAATGAGCATTAATTTGACTACACAACTCATTCCTATGAAGGAACATTCAAAGTAAAAAAACGGGCTCAACTCGGACTGAAAGTGCATTTAAAGCAATAAAAACTGAAAATGAGTGTCACGCCTAAACCAAAGGACTTATGCACACATTTCAACATGTATTTAGTTCAGGTTGACCTCCTGAAGCCTAAATGAGCATTAATTTGACTACACAACTCATTCCTATGAAGGAACATTCAAAGTAAAAAAACGGGCTCAACTCGGACTGAAAGTGCATTTAAAGCAATAAAAACTGAAAATGAGTGTCACGCCTAAACCAAAGGACTTATGCACACATTTCAACATGTATTTAGTTCAGGTTGACCTCCTGAAGCCTAAATGAGCATTAATTTGACTACACAACTCATTCCTATGAAGGTACATTCAAAGTCACAAAACGTGCTCAACTAGGCCTGAAAGTGCATTTAAAGCAATAAAAACTGAAAATGAGTGTCACGCCTAAACCAAAGGACTTATGCACACATTTCAACATGTATTTAGTTCAGGTTGACCTCCTGAAGCCTAAATCACCATTAATTTGACTACACAACTTATTCCTATGAAGGAACATTCAAAGTAAAAAAACGGGCTCAACTCGGACTGAAAGTGCATTTAAAGCAATAAAAACTGAAAATGAGTGTCACGCCTAAACCAAAGGACTTATGCACACATTTCAACATGTATTTAGTTCAGGTTGACCTCCTGAAGCCTAAATGAGCATTAATTTGACTACACAACTCATTCCTATGAAGGAACATTCAAAGTAAAAAAACGGGCTCAACTCGGACTGAAAGTGCATTTAAAGCAATAAAAACTGAAAATGAGTGTCACGCCTAAACCAAAGGACTTATGCACACATTTCAACATGTATTTAGTTCAGGTTGACCTCCTGAAGCCTAAATGAGCATTAATTTGACTACACAACTCATTCCTATGAAGGAACATTCAAAGTAAAAAAACGGGCTCAACTAGGCCTGAAAGTGCATTTAAAGCAATAAAAACTCAAAATGAGTGTCACGCCTAAACCAAAGGACTTATGCACACATTTCAACATGTATTTAGTTCAGGTTGACCTCCTGAAGCCTAAATGAGCATTAATTTGTCTACACAACTCATTCCTATGAAGGTACATTCAAAGTAAAAAAACGGGCTCAACTAGGCCTGAAAGTGCATTTAAAGCAATAAAATCTCAAAATGAGTGTCACGCCTAAATCAAAGGACTTATGCACACATTTCAACATGTATTTAGTTCAGGTTGACCTCCTGAAGCCTAAATGAGCATTAATTTGTCTACACAACTTATTCCTATGAAGATACATTCAAAGTAAAAAAACGTGCTCTACTCGGCCTGAAAATGCATTTAAAGCAAGAAAAAATCAAAATGAGTGTCACACCTAAACCTACATTTAAAGTAAAAAAAACGTGCTCTACTCGGCCTGAAAATGCATTTAAAGCAATAAAAACTCAAATTGAGTGTCACGCCTAAACCAAAGGACTTATACACACATTTCAACATCTATTTAGTTCAGGTTGACATTCTGAAGCCTAAATGAGCATTATTTTGTCTATACAACTCATTCCTATGAAGGTACATTCAAAGTCACAAAACGTGCTCAACTCGGCCTGAAAGTGCATTTAAAGCAATAAAATCTCAAAATGAGTTTCACGCCTAAACCAAAGGACTAATGCACACATTTCAACATGTATTTAGTTCAGGTTGACCTCCTGAAGCCTAAATCACCATTAATTTGATCACACAACTCATTCCTATGAAGATATATTCAAACTCAGAAACGTGCTCTACTCGGCCCCTGAAAATGCATTTAAAGCAATAAAAACTCAAATTGGGTGTCACGCCTAAACCAAAGGACTTATACACACATTTCAACATGTATTTAGTTCAGGTTGACCTCCTGAAGCCTAAATGAGCATTATTTCGTCTATACAACTCATTCCTATGAAGGTACATTCAAAGACACAAAACGTGCTCAACTAGGCCTGAAAGTGCATTTAAAGCAATAAAAACTCAAAATGAGTGTCACGCCTAAACCAAAAGACTAATGCACACATTTCAACGTGTATTTAGTTCAGGTCGACCTCCTGAAGCCTAAATGAGCATTAATTTGACTACACAACTCATTCCTATGAAGATACATTCAAAGTACAAAAACGTGCTCTACTCGGCCTGAAAATGCATTTAAAGCAAGAAAAAATCAAAATGAGTGTCACACCTAAACCTACATTTAAAGTAAAAAAACGGGCTCTACTCGGCCTGAAAATGCATTTAAAGCAATAAAAACTCAAATTGAGTGTCACACCTAAACCAAAGGACTTATGCACACATTTCAACATGTATTTAGTTCAGGTTGACCTCCTGAAGCCTAAATGAGCATTAATTTGACTACACAACTCATTCCTATGAAGGAACATTCAAAGTAAAAAAACGGGCTCAACTCGGACTGAAAGTGCATTTAAAGCAATAAAAACTGAAAATGAGTGTCACGCCTAAACCAAAGGACTTATGCACACATTTCAACATGTATTTAGTTCAGGTTGACCTCCTGAAGCCTAAATGAGCATTAATTTGACTACACAACTCATTCCTATGAAGGAACATTCAAAGTAAAAAAACGGGCTCAACTCGGACTGAAAGTGCATTTAAAGCAATAAAAACTGAAAATGAGTGTCACGCCTAAACCAAAGGACTTATGCACACATTTCAACATGTATTTAGTTCAGGTTGACCTCCTGAAGCCTAAATCACCATTAATTTGACTACACAACTTATTCCTATGAAGATACATTCAAAGTAAAAAAACGGGCTCAACTCGGACTGAAAGTGCATTTAAAGCAATAAAAACTGAAAATGAGTGTCACGCCTAAACCAAAGGACTTATGCACACATTTCAACATGTATTTAGTTCAGGTTGACCTCCTGAAGCCTAAATGAGCATTAATTTGACTACACAAATCATTCCTATGAAGGAACATTCAAAGTAAAAAAACGGGCTCAACTCGGACTGAAAGTGCATTTAAAGCAATAAAAACTGAAAATGAGTGATACGCCTAAACCAAAGGACTTATGCACACATTTCAACATGTATTTAGTTCAGGTTGACGTCCTGAAGCCTAAATGAGCATTAATTTGACTACACAACTTATTCCTATGAAGATACATTCAAAGTAAAAAAACGTGCTCTACTCGGCCTGAAAATGCATTTAAAGCAAGAAAAAATCAAAATGAGTGTCACACCTAAACCTACATTTAAAGTAAAAAAACGTGCTCTACTCGGCCTGAAAATGCATTTAAAGCAATAAAAACTCAAATTGAGTGTCACGCCTAAACCAAAGGACTTATACACACATTTCAACATCTATTTAGTTCAGGTTGACATTCTGAAGCCTAAATGAGCATTATTTTGTCTATACAACTCATTCCTATGAAGGTACATTCAAAGTCACAAAACGTGCTCAACTCGGCCTGAAATTGCATTTAAAGCAATAAAATCTCAAAATGAGTTTCACGCCTAAACCAAAGGACTAATGCACACATTTCAACATGTATTTAGTTCAGGTTGACCTCCTGAAGCCTAAATCACCATTAATTTGATCACACAACTCATTCCTATGAAGATATATTCAAACTCAGAAACGTGCTCTACTCGGCCCCTGAAAATGCATTTAAAGCAATAAAAACTCAAATTGGGTGTCACGCCTAAACCAAAGGACTTATACACACATTTCAACATGTATTTAGTTCAGGTTGACCTCCTGAAGCCTAAATGAGCATTATTTCGTCTATACAACTCATTCCTATGAAGGTACATTCAAAGACACAAAACGTGCTCAACTAGGCCTGAAAGTGCATTTAAAGCAATAAAAACTCAAAATGAGTGTCACGCCTAAACCAAAAGACTAATGCACACATTTCAACGTGTATTTAGTTCAGGTCGACCTCCTGAAGCCTAAATGAGCATTAATTTGACTACACAACTCATTCCTATGAAGATACATTCAAAGTACAAAAACGTGCTCTACTCGGCCTGAAAATGCATTTAAAGCAAGAAAAAATCAAAATGAGTGTCACACCTAAACCTACATTTAAAGTAAAAAAACGTGCTCTACTCGGCCTGAAAATGCATTTAAAGCAATAAAAACTCAAATTGAGTGTCACACCTAAACCAAAGGACTTATGCACACATTTCAACATGTATTTAGTTCAGGTTGACCTCCAGAAGCCTAAATGAGCATTTATTTGACTACACAACTCATTCCTATGAAGGTACATTCAAAGTCACAAAACGTGCTCAACTAGGCCTGAAAGTGCATTTAAAGCAATAAAATCTCAAAATGAGTTTCACGCCTAAATCAAAGGACTTATGCACACATTTCAACATGTATTTAGTTTAGGTTGACCTCCTGAAGCATAAATGAGCATTAATTTGATCACACAACTCATTCCCATGAAGATACATTCAAAGTCAGTAAGTGCCCTGCTCTGTCTGAAAATGCATTTGAATCAATAAAAACTAAAATTGAGTGTCATGCCTAAACCAAAGGACGTCTGCACACATTTCAACGTCTAAAGTGTTGTTTCCGATGCGTGCTAGTGTATGTGTGCGTGCGTGTGTGAGAGTGTGTAGGTGTGTGCGTGTGTTTGTGTGTGTTTGTGTGGGTGCGTGCGTGTGTGTGTGTGCGTGTGTTGTGCGCACCCCCCCCCCCAAAAGTACTGTATTCGGATAAAAATGACGAATTACTCAGAGGTTTTAACTTTTGCTTGCACTTGATTTGTTCTGACACCGACGACGTCCACCAATGACAGCCCGAGTGGATCTAGCACACGTGGTGTGAGAGCAGGGGGAGGTGAAAAGATGCAAAGCCTAGGTGATTGGCTGTGCATCTTTCAGTCTACCACGTGGGTTAGTTTTGATCTTCAATCAGTGTCCAAATGTTGTTTACATGCGTAGCGTGTGCGGATGTGTGTGCCTCTCATGAGTTTGTGTGTGTGTTTGCGCGCGCGTGATCGCGTGCCCATACATGTGTGAGTGTTTCTTTGATCTAAATCATCGTTGGCGTGTTGTTTACGATACGTGCTCGTCTGTGCGTACGTTTGTGTGAGTGTGTGTGCGTGCGTTTGTGTGTGTGCTTGCTGCGTGCTGGCGCGCTCGGAAGCGTGTGTGTCACAGAGAAAGAGAGGGAGCGGGATCGCTGGCCTGTATGTACTCTATGTGAAACACACAGGACATTTGTAATTTCGTCCCTTTCACATTTTTTGGCTTTTTTAAAAATAAAACTTATTTTCATCAATGGTTCATAATGAGTGTCACGCCTAGACCAAATGACTTATGCACACATTTCAACATTTATTTAGTTCAGGTTGACCTCCTGAAGCCTAAATGAGCGTTAATTTGACCACACAACTCATTCCTATGAAGGAACATTCAAAGTAAAAAAACGGGCTCAACTCGGACTGAAAGTGCATTTAAAGCAATAAAAACTGAAAATGAGTGTCACGCCTAAACCAAAGGACTTATGCACACATTTCAACATGTATTTAGTTCAGGTTGACATTCTGAAGCCTAAATGAGCATTAATTTGATCACACAACTCATTCCTATGAAGGAACATTCAAAGTAAAAAAACGGGCTCAACTCGGACTGAAAGTGCATTTAAAGCAATAAAAACTGAAAATGAGTGTCACGCCTAAACCAAAGGACTTATGCACACATTTCAACATGTACTTAGTTCAGGTTGACCTCCTGAAGCCTAAATCACCATTAATTTGACTACACAACTTATTCCTATGAAGGTACATTCAAAGTCACAAAACGTGCTCAACTAGGCCTGAAAGTGCATTTAAAGCAATAAAAACTCAAATTGAGTGTCACACCTAAACCAAAGGACTTATGCACACATTTCAACATGTATTTAGTTCAGGTTGACCTCCAGAAGCCTAAATGAGCATTTATTTGACTACACAACTCATTCCTATGAAGGTACATTCAAAGTCACAAAACGTGCTCAACTAGGCCTGAAAGTGCATTTAAAGCAATAAAATCTCAAAATGAGTTTCACGCCTAAATCAAAGGACTTATGCACACATTTCAACATGTAGTTTAGGTTGACCTCCTGAAGCATAAATGAGCATTAATTTGATCACACAACTCATTCCCATGAAGATACATTCAAAGTCAGTAAGTGCCCTGCTCTGTCTGAAAATGCATTTGAATCAATAAAAACTAAAATTGAGTGTCATGCCTAAACCAAAGGACGTCTGCACACATTTCAACGTCTAAAGTGTTGTTTCCGATGCGTGCTAGTGTATGTGTGCGTGCGTGTGTGAGAGTGTGTAGGTGTGTGCGTGTGTTTGTGTGTGTTTGTGTGGGTGCGTGCGTGTGTGTGTGTGCGTGTGTGTTGTGCTCACCCCCCCCCCCCCCCAAAAAAGTACTGTATTCGGATAAAAATGACGAATTACTCAGAGGTTTTAACTTTTGCTTGCACTTGATTTGTTCTGACACCAACGACGTCCACCAATGACAGCCCGAGTGGATCTAGCACACGTGGTGTGAGAGCAGGGGGAGGTGAAAAGATGCAAAGCCTAGGTGATTGGCTGTGCATCTTTCAGTCTACCACGTGGGTTAGTCTTTGATCTTCAATCAGTGTCCAAATGTTGTTTACATGCATAGCGTGTGCGGATGTGTGTGCCTCTCATGAGTTTGTGTGTGTGTTTGCGCGCGTGATCGTGTGCCCATACATGTGTGAGTGTTTCTTTGATCTAAATCATCGTTGGCTTGTTGTTTACGATACGTGCTCGTCTGTGCGTACGTTTGTGTGAGTGTGTGTGCGTGCGTTTGTGTGTGTGCTTGCTGCGTGCTGGCGCGCTCGGAAGCGTGTGTGTCACAGAGAAAGAGAGGGAGCGGGATCGCTGGCCTGTATGTACTCTATGTGAAACACACAGGACATTTGTAATTTCGTCCCTTTCACATTTTTTGGCTTTTTTAAAAATAAAACTTATTTTCATCAATGGTTCATAATGAGTGTCACGCCTAGACCAAATGACTTATG
Source organism: Hippocampus zosterae (assembly GCF_025434085.1). Taxonomy (NCBI): domain Eukaryota; kingdom Metazoa; phylum Chordata; class Actinopteri; order Syngnathiformes; family Syngnathidae; genus Hippocampus; species Hippocampus zosterae. Next base: position 41,519,995 of record NC_067451.1, on the reverse strand, counting down.
CACACATTTCAACATTTATTTAGTTCAGGTTGACCTCCTGAAGCCTAAATGAGCGTTAATTTGACCACACAACTCATTCCTATGAAGGAACATTCAAAGTAAAAAAACGGGCTCAACTCGGACTGAAAGTGCATTTAAAGCAATAAAAACTGAAAATGAGTGTCACGCCTAAACCAAAGGACTTATGCACACATTTCAACATGTATTTAGTTCAGGTTGACATTTTGAAGCCTAAATGAGCATTAATTTGATCACACAACTCATTCCTATGAAGGAACATTCAAAGTAAAAAAACGGGCTCAACTCGGACTGAAAGTGCATTTAAAGCAATAAAAACTGAAAATGAGTGTCACGCCTAAACCAAAGGACTTATGCACACATTTCAACATGTACTTAGTTCAGGTTGACCTCCTGAAGCCTAAATCACCATTAATTTGACTACACAACTCATTCCTATGAAGGTACATTCAAAGTCACAAAACGTGCTCAACTAGGCCTGAAAGTGCATTTAAAGCAATAAAATCTCAAAATGAGTTTCACGCCTAAATCAAAGGACTTATGCACACATTTCAACATGTAGTTTAGGTTGACCTCCTGAAGCATAAATGAGCATTAATTTGATCACACAACTCATTCCCATGAAGATACATTCAAAGTCAGTAAGTGCCCTGCTCTGTCTGAAAATGCATTTGAATCAATAAAAACTAAAATTGAGTGTCATGCCTAAACCAAAGGACGTCTGCACACATTTCAACGTCTAAAGTGTTGTTTCCGATGCGTGCTAGTGTATGTGTGCGTGCGTGTGTGAGAGTGTGTAGGTGTGTGCGTGTGTTTGTGTGTGTTTGTGTGGGTACGTGCGTGTGTGTGTGTGCGTGTGTGTTGTGCTCACCCCCCCCCCCCCAAAAAAGTACTGTATTCGGATAAAAATGACGAATTACTCAGAGGTTTTAACTTTTGCTTGCACTTGATTTGTTCTGACACCAACGACGTCCACCAATGACAGCCCGAGTGGATCTAGCACACGTGGTGTGAGAGCAGGGGGAGGTGAAAAGATGCAAAGCCTAGGTGATTGGCTGTGCATCTTTCAGTCTACCACGTGGGTTAGTCTTTGATCTTCAATCAGTGTCCAAATGTTGTTTACATGCATAGCGTGTGCGGATGTGTGTGCCTCTCATGAGTTTGTGTGTGTGTTTGCGCGCGTGATCGTGTGCCCATACATGTGTGAGTGTTTCTTTGATCTAAATCATCGTTGGCTTGTTGTTTACGATACGTGCTCGTCTGTGCGTACGTTTGTGTGAGTGTGTGTGCGTGCGTTTGTGTGTGTGCTTGCTGCGTGCTGGCGCGCTCGGAAGCGTGTGTGTCACAGAGAAAGAGAGGGAGCGGGATCGCTGGCCTGTATGTACTCTATGTGAAACACACAGGACATTTGTAATTTCGTCCCTTTCACATTTTTTGGCTTTTTTAAAAATAAAACTTATTTTCATCAATGGTTCATAATGAGTGTCACGCCTAGACCAAATGACTTATGCACACATTTCAACATTTATTTAGTTCAGGTTGACCTCCTGAAGCCTAAATGAGCGTTAATTTGACCACACAACTCATTCCTATGAAGGAACATTCAAAGTAAAAAAACGGGCTCAACTCGGACTGAAAGTGCATTTAAAGCAATAAAAACTGAAAATGAGTGTCACGCCTAAACCAAAGGACTTATGCACACATTTCAACATGTATTTAGTTCAGGTTGACATTCTGAAGCCTAAATGAGCATTAATTTGATCACACAACTCATTTCTATGAAGGAACATTCAAAGTAAAAAAACGGGCTCAACTCGGACTGAAAGTGCATTTAAAGCAATAAAAACTGAAAATGAGTGTCACGCCTAAACCAAAGGACTTATGCACACATTTCAACATGTACTTAGTTCAGGTTGACCTCCTGAAGCCTAAATCACCATTAATTTGACTACACAACTTATTCCTATGAAGGTACATTCAAAGTCACAAAACGTGCTCAACTAGGCCTGAAAGTGCATTTAAAGCAATAAAAACTCAAAATGAGTGTCACGCCTAAACCAAAGGACTTATGCACACATTTCAACATGTATTTAGTTCAGGTTGACCTCCTGAAGCCTAAATCACCATTAATTTGACTACACAACTTATTCCTATGAAGATACATTCAAAGTAAAAAAACGGGCTCAACTCGGACTGAAAGTGCATTTAAAGCAATAAAAACTGAAAATGAGTGTCACGCCTAAACCAAAGGACTTATGCACACATTTCAACATGTACTTAGTTCAGGTTGACCTCCTGAAGCCTAAATCACCATTAATTTGACTACACAACTTATTCCTATGAAGGTACATTCAAAGTCACAAAACGTGCTCAACTAGGCCTGAAAGTGCATTTAAAGCAATAAAAACTCAAAATGAGTGTCACGCCTAAACCAAAGGACTTATGCACACATTTCAACATGTATTTAGTTCAGGTTGACCTCCTGAAGCCTAAATCACCATTAATTTGACTACACAACTTATTCCTATGAAGATACATTCAAAGTAAAAAAACGGGCTCAACTCGGACTGAAAGTGCATTTAAAGCAATAAAAACTGAAAATGAGTGTCACGCCTAAACCAAAGGACTTATGCACACATTTCAACATGTATTTAGTTCAGGTTGACCTCCTGAAGCCTAAATGAGCATTAATTTGACTACACAAATCATTCCTATGAAGGAACATTCAAAGTAAAAAAACGGGCTTAACTCGGACTGAAAGTGCATTTAAAGCAATAAAAACTGAAAATGAGTGTCACGCCTAAACCAAAGGACTTATGCACACATTTCAACATGTATTTAGTTCAGGTTGACCTCCTGAAGCCTAAATGAGCATTAATTTGACTACACAACTCATTCCTATGAAGGAACATTCAAAGTAAAAAAACGGGCTCAAATGGGACTGAAAGTGCATTTAAAGCAATAAAAACTGAAAATGAGTGTCACGCCTAAACCAAAGGACTTATGCACACATTTCAACATGTATTGAGTTCAGGTTGACCTCCTGAAGCCTAAATGAGCATTAATTTGACTACACAACTTATTCCTATGAAGATACATTCAAAGTACAAAAACGTGCTCTACTCGGCCTGAAAATGCATTTAAAGCAAGAAAAAATCAAAATGAGTGTCACACCTAAACCTACATTTAGAGTAAAAAAACGTGCTCTACTCGGCCTGAAAATGCATTTAAAGCAATAAAAACTCAAATTGAGTGTCACACCTAAACCAAAGGACTTATGCACACATTTCAACATGTATTTAGTTCAGGTTGACCTCCTGAAGCCTAAATGAGCATTAATTTGACTACACAAATCATTCCTATGAAGGAACATTCAAAGTAAAAAAACGGGCTTAACTCGGACTGAAAGTGCATTTAAAGCAATAAAAACTGAAAATGAGTGTCACGCCTAAACCAAAGGACTTATGCACACATTTCAACATGTATTTAGTTCAGGTTGACCTCCTGAAGCCTAAATGTGCATTAATTTGACTACACAACTCATTCCTATGAAGGAACATTCAAAGTAAAAAAACGGGCTCAACTGGGACTGAAAGTGCATTTAAAGCAATAAAAACTGAAAATGAGTGTCACGCCTAAACCAAAGGACTTATGCACACATTTCAACATGTATTGAGTTCAGGTTGACCTCCTGAAGCCTAAATGAGCATTAATTTGACTACACAACTTATTCCTATGAAGATACATTCAAAGTAAAAAAACGGGCTCAACTCGGACTGAAAGTGCATTTAAAGCAATAAAAACTGAAAATGAGTGTCACGCCTAAACCAAAGGACTTATGCACACATTTCAACATGTATTTAGTTCAGGTTGACCTCCTGAAGCCTAAATGAGCATTAATTTGACTACACAACTCATTCCTATGAAGGAACATTCAAAGTCAAAAAACGGGCTCAACTCGGCCTGAAAGTGCATTTAAAGCAATAAAAACTGAAAATGAGTGTCACGCCTAAACCAAAGGACTTATGCACACATTTCAACATGTACTTAGTTCAGGTTGACCTCCTGAAGCCTAAATCACCATTAATTTGACTACACAACTTATTCCTATGAAGGTACATTCAAAGTCACAAAACGTGCTCAACTAGGCCTGAAAGTGCATTTAAAGCAATAAAAACTCAAAATGAGTGTCACGCCTAAACCAAAGGACTTATGCACACATTTCAACATGTATTTAGTTCAGGTTGACCTCCTGAAGCCTAAATCACCATTAATTTGACTACACAACTTATTCCTATGAAGATACATTCAAAGTAAAAAAACGGGCTCAACTCGGACTGAAAGTGCATTTAAAGCAATAAAAACTGAAAATGAGTGTCACGCCTAAACCAAAGGACTTATGCACACATTTCAACATGTATTTAGTTCAGGTTGACCTCCTGAAGCCTAAATGAGCATTAATTTGACTACACAAATCATTCCTATGAAGGAACATTCAAAGTAAAAAAACGGGCTTAACTCGGACTGAAAGTGCATTTAAAGCAATAAAAACTGAAAATGAGTGTCACGCCTAAACCAAAGGACTTATGCACACATTTCAACATGTATTTAGTTCAGGTTGACCTCCTGAAGCCTAAATGAGCATTAATTTGACTACACAACTCATTCCTATGAAGGAACATTCAAAGTAAAAAAACGGGCTCAACTGGGACTGAAAGTGCATTTAAAGCAATAAAAACTGAAAATGAGTGTCACGCCTAAACCAAAGGACTTATGCACACATTTCAACATGTATTGAGTTCAGGTTGACCTCCTGAAGCCTAAATGAGCATTAATTTGACTACACAACTTATTCCTATGAAGATACATTCAAAGTAAAAAAACGGGCTCAACTCGGACTGAAAGTGCATTTAAAGCAATAAAAACTGAAAATGAGTGTCACGCCTAAACCAAAGGACTTATGCACACATTTCAACATGTATTTAGTTCAGGTTGACCTCCTGAAGCCTAAATGAGCATTAATTTGACTACACAACTCATTCCTATGAAGGAACATTCAAAGTAAAAAAACGGGCTCAACTCGGACTGAAAGTGCATTTAAAGCAATAAAAACTGAAAATGAGTGTCACGCCTAAACCAAAGGACTTATGCACACATTTCAACATGTATTTAGTTCAGGTTGACCTCCTGAAGCCTAAATGAGCATTAATTTGACTACACAACTCATTCCTATGAAGGTACATTCAAAGTCACAAAACGTGCTCAACTAGGCCTGAAAGTGCATTTAAAGCAATAAAAACTCAAAATGAGTGTCACGCCTAAACCAAAGGACTTATGCACACATTTCAACATGTATTTAGTTCAGGTTGACCTCCTGAAGCCTAAATCACCATTAATTTGACTACACAACTTATTCCTATGAAGATACATTCAAAGTAAAAAAACGGGCTCAACTCGGACTGAAAGTGCATTTAAAGCAATAAAAACTGAAAATGAGTGTCATGCCTAAACCAAAGGACTTATGCACACATTTCAACATGTATTTAGTTCAGGTTGACGTCCTGAAGCCTAAATGAGCATTCATTTGACTACACAACTTATTCCTATGAAGGTACATTCAAAGTCACAAAACGTGCTCAACTAGGCCTGAAAGTGCATTTAAAGCAATAAAAACTCAAAATGAGTGTCACGCCTAAACCAAAGGACTTAAGCACACATTTCAACATGTATTTAGTTCAGGTTGACCTCCTGAAGCCTAAATCACCATTAATTTGACTACACAACTTATTCCTATGAAGGTACATTCAAAGTCACAAAACGTGCTCAACTAGGCCTGAAAGTGCATTTAAAGCAATAAAAACTGAAAATGAGTGTCACGCCTAAACCAAAGGACTTATGCACACATTTCAACATGTATTTAGTTCAGGTTGACCTCCTGAAGCCTAAATGAGCATTAATTTGATCACACAACTCATTCCTATGAAGATACATTCAAACTCAGAAAGGTGCTCTACTCGGCCTGAAAATGCATTTAAAGCAATAAAAACTCAAAATGAGTGTCACGCCTAAACCAAAGGACTTATGCACACATTTCAACATGTATTTAGTTCAGGTTGACATTCTGAAGCCTAAATGAGCATTAATTTGACTACACAACTTATTCCTATGAAGATACATTCAAAGTAAAAAAACGGGCTCAACTCGGACTGAAAGTGCATTTAAAGCAATAAAAACTGAAAATGAGTGTCACGCCTAAACCAAAGGACTTATGCACACATTTCAACGTGTATTTAGTTCAGGTTGACCTCCAGAAGCCTAAATGAGCATTAATTTGACTACACAACTCGTTCCTATGAAGGTACATTCAAAGTCACAAAACGTGCTCAACTAGGCCTGAAAGTGCATTTAAAGCAATAAAAACTCAAAATGAGTGTCACACCTAAACCAAAGGACTTATGCACACATTTCAACATGTATTTAGTTCAGGTTGACCTCCTGAAGCCTAAATCACCATTAATTTGACTACACAACTTATTCCTATGAAGATACATTCAAAGTAAAAAAACGGGCTCAACTCGGACTGAAAGTGCATTTAAAGCAATAAAAACTGAAAATGAGTGTCACGCCTAAACCAAAGGACTTATGCATACATTTCAACATGTATTTAGTTCAGGTTGACCTCCTGAAGCCTAAATGAGCATTAATTTGACTACACAAATCATTCCTATGAAGGAACATTCAAAGTAAAAAAACGGGCTCAACTCGGACTGAAAGTGCATTTAAAGCAATAAAAACTGAAAATGAGTGTCACGCCTAAACCAAAGGACTTATGCACACATTTCAACATGTATTTAGTTCAGGTTGACGTCCTGAAGCCTAAATGAGCATTCATTTGACTACACAACTTATTCCTATGAAGGTACATTCAAAGTCACAAAACGTGCTCAACTAGGCCTGAAAGTGCATTTAAAGCAATAAAAACTCAAAATGAGTGTCACGCCTAAACCAAAGGACTTAAGCACACATTTCAACATGTATTTAGTTCAGGTTGACCTCCTGAAGCCTAAATCACCATTAATTTGACTACACAACTTATTCCTATGAAGGTACATTCAAAGTCACAAAACGTGCTCAACTAGGCCTGAAAGTGCATTTAAAGCAATAAAAACTGAAAATGAGTGTCACGCCTAAACCAAAGGACTTATGCACACATTTCAACATGTATTTAGTTCAGGTTGACCTCCTGAAGCCTAAATGAGCATTAATTTGATCACACAACTCATTCCTATGAAGATACATTCAAACTCAGAAAGGTGCTCTACTCGGCCTGAAAATGCATTTAAAGCAATAAAAACTCAAAATGAGTGTCACGCCTAAACCAAAGGACTTATGCACACATTTCAACATGTATTTAGTTCAGGTTGACATTCTGAAGCCTAAATGAGCATTAATTTGACTACACAACTTATTCCTATGAAGATACATTCAAAGTAAAAAAACGGGCTCAACTCGGACTGAAAGTGCATTTAAAGCAATAAAAACTGAAAATGAGTGTCACGCCTAAACCAAAGGACTTATGCACACATTTCAAAGTGTATTTAGTTCAGGTTGACCTCCAGAAGCCTAAATGAGCATTAATTTGACTACACAACTCGTTCCTATGAAGGTACATTCAAAGTCACAAAACGTGCTCAACTAGGCCTGAAAGTGCATTTAAAGGAATAAAAACTCAAAATGAGTGTCACACCTAAACCAAAGGACTTATGCACACATTTCAACATGTATTTAGTTCAGGTTGACCTCCTGAAGCCTAAATCACCATTAATTTGACTACACAACTTATTCCTATGAAGATACATTCAAAGTAAAAAAACGGGCTCAACTCGGACTGAAAGTGCATTTAAAGCAATAAAAACTGAAAATGAGTGTCACGCCTAAACCAAAGGACTTATGCATACATTTCAACATGTATTTAGTTCAGGTTGACCTCCTGAAGCCTAAATGAGCATTAATTTGACTACACAAATCATTCCTATGAAGGAACATTCAAAGTAAAAAAACGGGCTCAACTCGGACTGAAAGTGCATTTAAAGCAATAAAAACTGAAAATGAGTGTCACGCCTAAACCAAAGGACTTATGCACACATTTCAACATGTATTTAGTTCAGGTTGACCTCCTGAAGCCTAAATGAGCATTAATTTGACTACACAACTCATTCCTATGAAGGAACATTCAAAGTAAAAAAACGGGCTCAACTCGGACTGAAAGTGCATTTAAAGCAATAAAAACTGAAAATGAGTGTCACGCCTAAACCAAAGGACTTATGCACACATTTCAACATGTATTTAGTTCAGGTTGACCTCCTGAAGCCTAAATGAGCATTAATTTGACTACACAACTCATTCCTATGAAGGAACATTCAAAGTAAAAAAACGGGCTCAACTCGGACTGAAAGTGCATTTAAAGCAATAAAAACTGAAAATGAGTGTCACGCCTAAACCAAAGGACTTATGCACACATTTCAACATGTATTTAGTTCAGGTTGACCTCCTGAAGCCTAAATGAGCATTAATTTGACTACACAACTCATTCCTATGAAGGTACATTCAAAGTCACAAAACGTGCTCAACTAGGCCTGAAAGTGCATTTAAAGCAATAAAAACTGAAAATGAGTGTCACGCCTAAACCAAAGGACTTATGCACACATTTCAACATGTATTTAGTTCAGGTTGACCTCCTGAAGCCTAAATGAGCATTAATTTGACTACACAACTTATTCCTATGAAGATACATTCAAAGTAAAAAAACGGGCTCAACTCGGACTGAAAGTGCATTTAAAGCAATAAAAACTGAAAATGAGTGTCACGCCTAAACCAAAGGACTTATGCACACATTTCAACATGTATTTAGTTCAGGTTGACCTCCTGAAGCCTAAATGAACATTAATTTGACTACACAACTCATTCCTATGAAGGTACATTCAAAGTCACAAAACGTGCTCAACTAGGCTTGAAAGTGCATTTAAAGCAATAAAAACTCAAAATGAGTGTCACGCCTAAACCAAAGGACTTATGCACACATTTCAACATGTATTTAGTTCAGGTTGACCTCCTGAAGCCTAAATCACCATTAATTTGACTACACAACTTATTCCTATGAAGATACATTCAAAGTAAAAAAACGGGCTCAACTCGGACTGAAAGTGCATTTAAAGCAATAAAAACTGAAAATGAGTGTCACGCCTAAACCAAAGGACTTATGCACACATTTCAACATGTATTTAGTTCAGGTTGACGTCCTGAAGCCTAAATGAGCATTAATTTGACTACACAACTTATTCCTATGAAGATACATTCAAAGTAAAAAAACGTGCTCAACTAGGCCTGAAAGTGCATTTAAAGCAATAAAAACTGAAAATGAGTGTCACGCCTAAACCAAAGGACTTATGCACACATTTCAACATGTATTTAGTTCAGGTTGACCTCCTGAAGCCTAAATGAGCATTAATTTGACTACACAAATCATTCCTATGAAGGAACATTCAAAGTAAAAAAACGGGCTCAACTCGGACTGAAAGTGCATTTAAAGCAATAAAAACTGAAAATGAGTGTCACGCCTAAACCAAAGGACTTATGCACACATTTCAACATGTATTTAGTTCAGGTTGACCTCCTGAAGCCTAAATGAGCATTAATTTGACTACACAACTCATTCCTATGAAGGAACATTCAAAGTAAAAAAACGGGCTCAACTCGGACTGAAAGTGCATTTAAAGCAATAAAAACTGAAAATGAGTGTCACGCCTAAACCAAAGGACTTATGCACACATTTCAACATGTATTTAGTTCAGGTTGACCTCCTGAAGCCTAAATGAGCATTAATTTGACTACACAACTCATTCCTATGAAGGAACATTCAAAGTAAAAAAACGGGCTCAACTCGGACTGAAAGTGCATTTAAAGCAATAAAAACTGAAAATGAGTGTCACGCCTAAACCAAAGGACTTATGCACACATTTCAACATGTATTTAGTTCAGGTTGACCTCCTGAAGCCTAAATGAGCATTAATTTGACTACACAACTCATTCCTATGAAGGTACATTCAAAGTCACAAAACGTGCTCAACTAGGCCTGAAAGTGCATTTAAAGCAATAAAAACTGAAAATGAGTGTCACGCCTAAACCAAAGGACTTATGCACACATTTCAACATGTATTTAGTTCAGGTTGACCTCCTGAAGCCTAAATGAGCATTAATTTGACTACACAACTTATTCCTATGAAGATACATTCAAAGTAAAAAAACGGGCTCAACTCGGACTGAAAGTGCATTTAAAGCAATAAAAACTGAAAATGAGTGTCACGCCTAAACCAAAGGACTTATGCACACATTTCAACATGTATTTAGTTCAGGTTGACCTCCTGAAGCCTAAATGAACATTAATTTGACTACACAACTCATTCCTATGAAGGTACATTCAAAGTCACAAAACGTGCTCAACTAGGCTTGAAAGTGCATTTAAACAATAAAAACTCAAAATGAGTGTCACGCCTAAACCAAAGGACTTATGCACACATTTCAACATGTATTTAGTTCAGGTTGACCTCCTGAAGCCTAAATCACCATTAATTTGACTACACAACTTATTCCTATGAAGATACATTCAAAGTAAAAAAACGGGCTCAACTCGGACTGAAAGTGCATTTAAAGCAATAAAAACTGAAAATGAGTGTCACGCCTAAACCAAAGGACTTATGCACACATTTCAACATGTATTTAGTTCAGGTTGACGTCCTGAAGCCTAAATGAGCATTAATTTGACTACACAACTTATTCCTATGAAGATACATTCAAAGTAAAAAAACGTGCTCAACTAGGCCTGAAAGTGCATTTAAAGCAATAAAAACTGAAAATGAGTGTCACGCCTAAACCAAAGGACTTATGCACACATTTCAACATGTATTTAGTTCAGGTTGACCTCCTGAAGCCTAAATGAGCATTAATTTGACTACACAAATCATTCCTATGAAGGAACATTCAAAGTAAAAAAACGGGCTCAACTCGGACTGAAAGTGCATTTAAAGCAATAAAAACTGAAAATGAGTGTCACGCCTAAACCAAAGGACTTATGCACACATTTCAACATGTATTTAGTTCAGGTTGACGTCCTGAAGCCTAAATGAGCATTAATTTGACTACACAACTTATTCCTATGAAGATACATTCAAAGTAAAAAAACGTGCTCTACTCGGACTGAAAGTGCATTTAAAGCAATAAAAACTGAAAATGAGTGTCACGCCTAAACCAAAGGACTTATGCACACATTTCAACATGTATTTAGTTCAGGTTGACCTCCTGAAGCCTAAATGAGCATTAATTTGACTACACAAATCATTCCTATGAAGGAACATTCAAAGTAAAAAAACGGGCTCAACTCGGACTGAAAGTGCATTTAAAGCAATAAAAACTGAAAATGAGTGTCACGCCTAAACCAAAGGACTTATGCACACATTTCAACATGTATTTAGTTCAGGTTGACCTCCTGAAGCCTAAATGAGCATTAATTTGATCACACAACTCATTCCTATGAAGATACATTCAAACTCAGAAAGGTGCTCTACTCGGCCTGAAAATGCATTTAAAGCAATAAAAACTCAAAATGAGTGTCACGCCTAAACCAAAGGACTTATGCACACATTTCAACATGTATTTAGTTCAGGTTGTCATTCTGAAGCCTAAATGAGCATTAATTTGACTACACAACTTATTCCTATGAAGATACATTCAAAGTAAAAAAACGGGCTCAACTCGGACTGAAAGTGCATTTAAAGCAATAAAAACTGAAAATGAGTGTCACGCCTAAACCAAAGGACTTATGCACACATTTCAACATGTATTTAGTTCAGGTTGACCTCCTGAAGCCTAAATGAGCATTAATTTGACTACACAACTCATTCCTATGAAGGAACATTCAAAGTAAAAAAACGGGCTCAACTCGGACTGAAAGTGCATTTAAAGCAATAAAAACTGAAAATGAGTGTCACGCCTAAACCAAAGGACTTATGCACACATTTCAACATGTATTTAGTTCAGGTTGACCTCCTGAAGCCTAAATGAGCATTAATTTGACTACACAACTCATTCCTATGAAGGAACATTCAAAGTAAAAAAACGGGCTCAACTCGGACTGAAAGTGCATTTAAAGCAATAAAAACTGAAAATGAGTGTCACGCCTAAACCAAAGGACTTATGCACACATTTCAACATGTATTTAGTTCAGGTTGACCTCCTGAAGCCTAAATGAGCATTAATTTGACTACACAACTCATTCCTATGAAGGTACATTCAAAGTCACAAAACGTGCTCAACTAGGCCTGAAAGTGCATTTAAAGCAATAAAAACTGAAAATGAGTGTCACGCCTAAACCAAAGGACTTATGCACACATTTCAACATGTATTTAGTTCAGGTTGACCTCCTGAAGCCTAAATGAGCATTAATTTGACTACACAACTTATTCCTATGAAGATACATTCAAAGTAAAAAAACGGGCTCAACTCGGACTGAAAGTGCATTTAAAGCAATAAAAACTGAAAATGAGTGTCACGCCTAAACCAAAGGACTTATGCACACATTTCAACATGTATTTAGTTCAGGTTGACCTCCTGAAGCCTAAATGAGCATTAATTTGACTACACAACTCATTCCTATGAAGGAACATTCAAAGTAAAAAAACGGGCTCAACTCGGACTGAAAGTGCATTTAAAGCAATAAAAACTGAAAATGAGTGTCACGCCTAAACCAAAGGACTTATGCACACATTTCAACATGTATTTAGTTCAGGTTGACCTCCTGAAGCCTAAATGAGCATTAATTTGACTACACAACTCATTCCTATGAAGGAACATTCAAAGTAAAAAAACGGGCTCAACTCGGACTGAAAGTGCATTTAAAGCAATAAAAACTGAAAATGAGTGTCACGCCTAAACCAAAGGACTTATGCACACATTTCAACATGTATTTAGTTCAGGTTGACCTCCTGAAGCCTAAATGAGCATTAATTTGACTACACAACTCATTCCTATGAAGGTACATTCAAAGTCACAAAACGTGCTCAACTAGGCCTGAAAGTGCATTTAAAGCAATAAAAACTGAAAATGAGTGTCACGCCTAAACCAAAGGACTTATGCACACATTTCAACATGTATTTAGTTCAGGTTGACCTCCTGAAGCATAAATGAGCATTAATTTGACTACACAACTTATTCCTATGAAGATACATTCAAAGTAAAAAAACGGGCTCAACTCGGACTGAAAGTGCATTTAAAGCAATAAAAACTGAAAATGAGTGTCACGCCTAAACCAAAGGACTTATGCACACATTTCAACATGTATTTAGTTCAGGTTGACCTCCTGAAGCCTAAATGAACATTAATTTGACTACACAACTCATTCCTATGAAGGTACATTCAAAGTCACAAAACGTGCTCAACTAGGCTTGAAAGTGCATTTAAACAATAAAAACTCAAAATGAGTGTCACGCCTAAACCAAAGGACTTATGCACACATTTCAACATGTATTTAGTTCAGGTTGACCTCCTGAAGCCTAAATCACCATTAATTTGACTACACAACTTATTCCTATGAAGATACATTCAAAGTAAAAAAACGGGCTAAACTCGGACTGAAAGTGCATTTAAAGCAATAAAAACTGAAAATGAGTGTCACGCCTAAACCAAAGGACTTATGCACACATTTCAACATGTATTTAGTTCAGGTTGACGTCCTGAAGCCTAAATGAGCATTAATTTGACTACACAACTTATTCCTATGAAGATACATTCAAAGTAAAAAAACGTGCTCAACTAGGCCTGAAAGTGCATTTAAAGCAATAAAAACTGAAAATGAGTGTCACGCCTAAACCAAAGGACTTATGCACACATTTCAACATGTATTTAGTTCAGGTTGACCTCCTGAAGCCTAAATGAGCATTACTTTGACTACACAAATCATTCCTATGAAGGAACATTCAAAGTAAAAAAACGGGCTCAACTCGGACTGAAAGTGCATTTAAAGCAATAAAAACTGAAAATGAGTGTCACGCCTAAACCAAAGGACTTATGCACACATTTCAACATGTATTTAGTTCAGGTTGACGTCCTGAAGCCTAAATGAGCATTAATTTGACTACACAACTTATTCCTATGAAGATACATTCAAAGTAAAAAAACGTGCTCTACTCGGACTGAAAGTGCATTTAAAGCAATAAAAACTGAAAATGAGTGTCACGCCTAAACCAAAGGACTTATGCACACATTTCAACATGTATTTAGTTCAGGTTGACCTCCTGAAGCCTAAATGAGCATTAATTTGACTACACAAATCATTCCTATGAAGGAACATTCAAAGTAAAAAAACGGGCTCAACTCGGACTGAAAGTGCATTTAAAGCAATAAAAACTGAAAATGAGTGTCACGCCTAAACCAAAGGACTTATGCACACATTTCAACATGTATTTAGTTCAGGTTGACCTCCTGAAGCCTAAATGAGCATTAATTTGACTACACAACTCATTCCTATGAAGGAACATTCAAAGTAAAAAAACGGGCTCAACTCGGACTGAAAGTGCATTTAAAGCAATAAAAACTGAAAATGAGTGTCACGCCTAAACCAAAGGACTTATGCACACATTTCAACATGTATTTAGTTCAGGTTGACCTCCTGAAGCCTAAATGAGCATTAATTTGATCACACAACTCATTCCTATGAAGATACATTCAAACTCAGAAACGTGCTCTACTCGGCCTGAAAATGCATTTCAAGCAATAAAAACTCAAAATGAGTGTCACGCCTAAACCAAAGGACTTATGCACACATTTCAACATGTATTTAGTTCAGGTTGACATTCTGAAGCCTAAATGAGCATTAATTTGACTACACAACTTATTCCTATGAAGATACATTCAAAGTAAAAAAACGGGCTCAACTCGGACTGAAAGTGCATTTAAAGCAATAAAAACTGAAAATGAGTGTCACGGCTAAACCAAAGGACTTATGCAGACATTTCAACATGTATTTAGTTCAGGTTGACGTCCTGAAGCCTAAATGAGCATTAATTTGACTACACAACTCATTCCTATGAAGGTACATTCAAAGTCACAAAACGTGCTCAACTAGGCCTGAAAGTGCATTTAAAGCAATAAAAACTCAAAATGAGTGTCACGCCTAAACCAAAGGACTTATGCACACATTTCAACATGTATTTAGTTCAGGTTGACCTCCTGAAGCCTAAATCACCATTAATTTGACTGCACAACTTATTCCTATGAAGATACATTCAAAGTAAAAAAACGGGCTCAACTCGGACTGAAAGTGCATTTAAAGCAATAAAAACTGAAAATGAGTGTCACGCCTAAACCAAAGGACTTATGCACACATTTCAACATGTATTTAGTTCAGGTTGACCTCCTGAAGCCTAAATGAGCATTAATTTGACTACACAAATCATTCCTATGAAGGAACATTCAAAGTAAAAAAACGGGCTTAACTCGGACTGAAAGTGCATTTAAAGCAATAAAAACTGAAAATGAGTGTCACGCCTAAACCAAAGGACTTATGCACACATTTCAACATGTATTTAGTTCAGGTTGACCTCCTGAAGCCTAAATGAGCATTAATTTGACTACACAACTCATTCCTATGAAGGAACATTCAAAGTAAAAAAACGGGCTCAAATGGGACTGAAAGTGCATTTAAAGCAATAAAAACTGAAAATGAGTGTCACGCCTAAACCAAAGGACTTATGCACACATTTCAACATGTATTGAGTTCAGGTTGACCTCCTGAAGCCTAAATGAGCATTAATTTGACTACACAACTTATTCCTATGAAGATACATTCAAAGTACAAAAACGTGCTCTACTCGGCCTGAAAATGCATTTAAAGCAAGAAAAAATCAAAATGAGTGTCACACCTAAACCTACATTTAAAGTAAAAAAACGTGCTCTACTCGGCCTGAAAATGCATTTAAAGCAATAAAAACTCAAATTGAGTGTCACACCTAAACCAAAGGACTTATGCACACATTTCAACATGTATTTAGTTCAGGTTGACCTCCTGAAGCCTAAATGAGCATTAATTTGACTACACAAATCATTCCTATGAAGGAACATTCAAAGTAAAAAAACGGGCTTAACTCGGACTGAAAGTGCATTTAAAGCAATAAAAACTGAAAATGAGTGTCACGCCTAAACCAAAGGACTTATGAACACATTTCAACATGTATTTAGTTCAGGTTGACCTCCTGAAGCCTAAATGTGCATTAATTTGACTACACAACTCATTCCTATGAAGGAACATTCAAAGTAAAAAAACGGGCTCAACTGGGACTGAAAGTGCATTTAAAGCAATAAAAACTGAAAATGAGTGTCACGCCTAAACCAAAGGACTTATGCACACATTTCAACATGTATTGAGTTCAGGTTGACCTCCTGAAGCCTAAATGAGCATTAATTTGACTACACAACTTATTCCTATGAAGATACATTCAAAGTAAAAAAACGGGCTCAACTCGGACTGAAAGTGCATTTAAAGCAATAAAAACTGAAAATGAGTGTCACGCCTAAACCAAAGGACTTATGCACACATTTCAACATGTATTTAGTTCAGGTTGACCTCCTGAAGCCTAAATGAGCATTAATTTGACTACACAACTCATTCCTATGAAGGAACATTCAAAGTCAAAAAACGGGCTCAACTCGGCCTGAAAGTGCATTTAAAGCAATAAAAACTGAAAATGAGTGTCACGCCTAAACCAAAGGACTTATGCACACATTTCAACATGTACTTAGTTCAGGTTGACCTCCTGAAGCCTAAATCACCATTAATTTGACTACACAACTTATTCCTATGAAGGTACATTCAAAGTCACAAAACGTGCTCAACTAGGCCTGAAAGTGCATTTAAAGCAATAAAAACTCAAAATGAGTGTCACGCCTAAACCAAAGGACTTATGCACACATTTCAACATGTATTTAGTTCAGGTTGACCTCCTGAAGCCTAAATCACCATTAATTTGACTACACAACTTATTCCTATGAAGATACATTCAAAGTAAAAAAACGGGCTCAACTCGGACTGAAAGTGCATTTAAAGCAATAAAAACTGAAAATGAGTGTCACGCCTAAACCAAAGGACTTATGCACACATTTCAACATGTATTTAGTTCAGGTTGACCTCCTGAAGCCTAAATGAGCATTAATTTGACTACACAACTCATTCCTATGAAGGAACATTCAAAGTAAAAAAACGGGCTCAACTGGGACTGAAAGTGCATTTAAAGCAATAAAAACTGAAAATGAGTGTCACGCCTAAACCAAAGGACTTATGCACACATTTCAACATGTATTGAGTTCAGGTTGACCTCCTGAAGCCTAAATGAGCATTAATTTGACTACACAACTTATTCCTATGAAGATACATTCAGAGTAAAAAAACGGGCTCAACTCGGACTGAAAGTGCATTTAAAGCAATAAAAACTGAAAATGAGTGTCACGCCTAAACCAAAGGACTTATGCACACATTTCAACATGTATTTAGTTCAGGTTGACCTCCTGAAGCCTAAATGAGCATTAATTTGACTACACAACTCATTCCTATGAAGGAACATTCAAAGTAAAAAAACGGGCTCAACTCGGACTGAAAGTGCATTTAAAGCAATAAAAACTGAAAATGAGTGTCACGCCTAAACCAAAGGACTTATGCACACATTTCAACATGTATTTAGTTCAGGTTGACCTCCAGAAGCCTAAATGAGCATTAATTTGACTACACAACTCATTCCTATGAAGGTACATTCAAAGTCACAAAACGTGCTCAACTAGGCCTGAAAGTGCATTTAAAGCAATAAAAACTCAAAATGAGTGTCACGCCTAAACCAAAGGACTTATGCACACATTTCAACATGTATTTAGTTCAGGTTGACCTCCTGAAGCCTAAATCACCATTAATTTGACTACACAACTTATTCCTATGAAGATACATTCAAAGTAAAAAAACGGGCTCAACTCGGACTGAAAGTGCATTTAAAGCAATAAAAACTGAAAATGAGTGTCATGCCTAAACCAAAGGACTTATGCACACATTTCAACATGTATTTAATTCAGGTTGACGTCCTGAAGCCTAAATGAGCATTCATTTGACTACACAACTTATTCCTATGAAGGTACATTCAAAGTCACAAAACGTGCTCAACTAGGCCTGAAAGTGCATTTAAAGCAATAAAAACTCAAAATGAGTGTCACGCCTAAACCAAAGGACTTAAGCACACATTTCAACATGTATTTAGTTCAGGTTGACCTCCTGAAGCCTAAATCACCATTAATTTGACTACACAACTTATTCCTATGAAGGTACATTCAAAGTCACAAAACGTGCTCAACTAGGCCTGAAAGTGCATTTAAAGCAATAAAAACTGAAAATGAGTGTCACGCCTAAACCAAAGGACTTATGCACACATTTCAACATGTATTTAGTTCAGGTTGACCTCCTGAAGCCTAAATGATCATTAATTTGATCACACAACTCATTCCTATGAAGATACATTCAAACTCAGAAAGGTGCTCTACTCGGCCTGAAAATGCATTTAAAGCAATAAAAACTGAAAATGAGTGTCACGCCTAAACCAAAGGACTTATGCACACATTTCAACGTGTATTTAGTTCAGGTTGACCTCCAGAAGCCTAAATGAGCATTAATTTGACTACACAACTCGTTCCTATGAAGGTACATTCAAAGTCACAAAACGTGCTCAACTAGGCCTGAAAGTGCATTTAAAGCAATAAAAACTCAAAATGAGTGTCACACCTAAACCAAAGGACTTATGCACACATTTCAACATGTATTTAGTTCAGGTTGACCTCCTGAAGCCTAAATCACCATTAATTTGACTACACAACTTATTCCTATGAAGATACATTCAAAGTAAAAAAACGGGCTCAACTCGGACTGAAAGTGCATTTAAAGCAATAAAAACTGAAAATGAGTGTCACGCCTAAACCAAAGGACTTATGCATACATTTCAACATGTATTTAGTTCAGGTTGACCTCCTGAAGCCTAAATGAGCATTAATTTGACTACACAAATCATTCCTATGAAGGAACATTCAAAGTAAAAAAACGGGCTCAACTCGGACTGAAAGTGCATTTAAAGCAATAAAAACTGAAAATGAGTGTCACGCCTAAACCAAAGGACTTATGCACACATTTCAACATGTATTTAGTTCAGGTTGACCTCCTGAAGCCTAAATGAGCATTAATTTGACTACACAACTCATTCCTATGAAGGAACATTCAAAGTAAAAAAACGGGCTCAACTCGGACTGAAAGTGCATTTAAAGCAATAAAAACTGAAAATGAGTGTCACGCCTAAACCAAAGGACTTATGCACACATTTCAACATGTATTTAGTTCAGGTTGACCTCCTGAAGCCTAAATGAGCATTAATTTGACTACACAACTCATTCCTATGAAGGAACATTCAAAGTAAAAAAACGGGCTCAACTCGGACTGAAAGTGCATTTAAAGCAATAAAAACTGAAAATGAGTGTCACGCCTAAACCAAAGGACTTATGCACACATTTCAACATGTATTTAGTTCAGGTTGACCTCCTGAAGCCTAAATGAGCATTAATTTGACTACACAACTCATTCCTATGAAGGTACATTCAAAGTCACAAAACGTGCTCAACTAGGCCTGAAAGTGCATTTAAAGCAATAAAAACTGAAAATGAGTGTCACGCCTAAACCAAAGGACTTATGCACACATTTCAACATGTATTTAGTTCAGGTTGACCTCCTGAAGCCTAAATGAGCATTAATTTGACTACACAACTTATTCCTATGAAGATACATTCAAAGTAAAAAAACGGGCTCAACTCAGACTGAAAGTGCATTTAAAGCAATAAAAACTGAAAATGAGTGTCACGCCTAAACCAAAGGACTTATGCACACATTTCAACATGTATTTAGTTCAGGTTGACCTCCTGAAGCCTAAATGAACATTAATTTGACTACACAACTCATTCCTATGAAGGTACATTCAAAGTCACAAAACGTGCTCAACTAGGCTTGAAAGTGCATTTAAAGCAATAAAAACTCAAAATGAGTGTCACGCCTAAACCAAAGGACTTATGCACACATTTCAACATGTATTTAGTTCAGGTTGACCTCCTGAAGCCTAAATCACCATTAATTTGACTACACAACTTATTCCTATGAAGATACATTCAAAGTAAAAAAACGGGCTCAACTCGGACTGAAAGTGCATTTAAAGCAATAAAAACTGAAAATGAGTGTCACGCCTAAACCAAAGGACTTATGCACACATTTCAACATGTATTTAGTTCAGGTTGACGTCCTGAAGCCTAAATGAGCATTAATTTGACTACACAACTTATTCCTATGAAGATACATTCAAAGTAAAAAAACGTGCTCAACTAGGCCTGAAAGTGCATTTAAAGCAATAAAAACTGAAAATGAGTGTCACGCCTAAACCAAAGGACTTATGCACACATTACAACATGTATTTAGTTCAGGTTGACGTCCTGAAGCCTAAATGAGCATTAATTTGACTACACAACTTATTCCTATGAAGATACATTCAAAGTAAAAAAACGTGCTCAACTAGGCCTGAAAGTGCATTTAAAGCAATAAAAACTGAAAATGAGTGTCACGCCTAAACCAAAGGACTTATGCACACATTTCAACATGTATTTAGTTCAGGTTGACCTCCTGAAGCCTAAATGAGCATTAATTTGACTACACAACTCATTCCTATGAAGGAACATTCAAAGTAAAAAAACGGGCTCAACTCGGACTGAAAGTGCATTTAAAGCAATAAAAACTGAAAATGAGTGTCACGCCTAAACCAAAGGACTTATGCACACATTTCAACATGTATTTAGTTCAGGTTGACCTCCTGAAGCCTAAATGAGCATTAATTTGACTACACAACTCATTCCTATGAAGGTACATTCAAAGTCACAAAACGTGCTCAACTAGGCCTGAAAGTGCATTTAAAGCAATAAAAACTGAAAATGAGTGTCACGCCTAAACCAAAGGACTTATGCACACATTTCAACATGTATTTAGTTCAGGTTGACCTCCTGAAGCCTAAATGAGCATTAATTTGACTACACAACTTATTCCTATGAAGATACATTCAAAGTAAAAAAACGGGCTCAACTCGGACTGAAAGTGCATTTAAAGCAATAAAAACTGAAAATGAGTGTCACGCCTAAACCAAAGGACTTATGCACACATTTCAACATGTATTTAGTTCAGGTTGACCTCCTGAAGCCTAAATGAACATTAATTTGACTACACAACTCATTCCTATGAAGGTACATTCAAAGTCACAAAACGTGCTCAACTAGGCTTGAAAGTGCATTTAAAGCAATAAAAACTCAAAATGAGTGTCACGCCTAAACCAAAGGACTTATGCACACATTTCAACATGTATTTAGTTCAGGTTGACCTCCTGAAGCCTAAATCACCATTAATTTGACTACACAACTTATTCCTATGAAGATACATTCAAAGTAAAAAAACGGGCTCAACTCGGACTGAAAGTGCATTTAAAGCAATAAAAACTGAAAATGAGTGTCATGCCTAAACCAAAGGACTTATGCACACATTTCAACATGTATTTAATTCAGGTTGACGTCCTGAAGCCTAAATGAGCATTCATTTGACTACACAACTTATTCCTATGAAGGTACATTCAAAGTCACAAAACGTGCTCAACTAGGCCTGAAAGTGCATTTAAAGCAATAAAAACTCAAAATGAGTGTCACGCCTAAACCAAAGGACTTAAGCACACATTTCAACATGTATTTAGTTCAGGTTGACCTCCTGAAGCCTAAATCACCATTAATTTGACTACACAACTTATTCCTATGAAGGTACATTCAAAGTCACAAAACGTGCTCAACTAGGCCTGAAAGTGCATTTAAAGCAATAAAAACTGAAAATGAGTGTCACGCCTAAACCAAAGGACTTATGCACACATTTCAACATGTATTTAGTTCAGGTTGACCTCCTGAAGCCTAAATGATCATTAATTTGATCACACAACTCATTCCTATGAAGATACATTCAAACTCAGAAAGGTGCTCTACTCGGCCTGAAAATGCATTTAAAGCAATAAAAACTGAAAATGAGTGTCACGCCTAAACCAAAGGACTTATGCACACATTTCAACGTGTATTTAGTTCAGGTTGACCTCCAGAAGCCTAAATGAGCATTAATTTGACTACACAACTCGTTCCTATGAAGGTACATTCAAAGTCACAAAACGTGCTCAACTAGGCCTGAAAGTGCATTTAAAGCAATAAAAACTCAAAATGAGTGTCACACCTAAACCAAAGGACTTATGCACACATTTCAACATGTATTTAGTTCAGGTTGACCTCCTGAAGCCTAAATCACCATTAATTTGACTACACAACTTATTCCTATGAAGATACATTCAAAGTAAAAAAACGGGCTCAACTCGGACTGAAAGTGCATTTAAAGCAATAAAAACTGAAAATGAGTGTCACGCCTAAACCAAAGGACTTATGCATACATTTCAACATGTATTTAGTTCAGGTTGACCTCCTGAAGCCTAAATGAGCATTAATTTGACTACACAAATCATTCCTATGAAGGAACATTCAAAGTAAAAAAACGGGCTCAACTCGGACTGAAAGTGCATTTAAAGCAATAAAAACTGAAAATGAGTGTCACGCCTAAACCAAAGGACTTATGCACACATTTCAACATGTATTTAGTTCAGGTTGACCTCCTGAAGCCTAAATGAGCATTAATTTGACTACACAACTCATTCCTATGAAGGAACATTCAAAGTAAAAAAACGGGCTCAACTCGGACTGAAAGTGCATTTAAAGCAATAAAAACTGAAAATGAGTGTCACGCCTAAACCAAAGGACTTATGCACACATTTCAACATGTATTTAGTTCAGGTTGACCTCCTGAAGCCTAAATGAGCATTAATTTGACTACACAACTCATTCCTATGAAGGAACATTCAAAGTAAAAAAACGGGCTCAACTCGGACTGAAAGTGCATTTAAAGCAATAAAAACTGAAAATGAGTGTCACGCCTAAACCAAAGGACTTATGCACACATTTCAACATGTATTTAGTTCAGGTTGACCTCCTGAAGCCTAAATGAGCATTAATTTGACTACACAACTCATTCCTATGAAGGTACATTCAAAGTCACAAAACGTGCTCAACTAGGCCTGAAAGTGCATTTAAAGCAATAAAAACTGAAAATGAGTGTCACGCCTAAACCAAAGGACTTATGCACACATTTCAACATGTATTTAGTTCAGGTTGACCTCCTGAAGCCTAAATGAGCATTAATTTGACTACACAACTTATTCCTATGAAGATACATTCAAAGTAAAAAAACGGGCTCAACTCAGACTGAAAGTGCATTTAAAGCAATAAAAACTGAAAATGAGTGTCACGCCTAAACCAAAGGACTTATGCACACATTTCAACATGTATTTAGTTCAGGTTGACCTCCTGAAGCCTAAATGAACATTAATTTGACTACACAACTCATTCCTATGAAGGTACATTCAAAGTCACAAAACGTGCTCAACTAGGCTTGAAAGTGCATTTAAAGCAATAAAAACTCAAAATGAGTGTCACGCCTAAACCAAAGGACTTATGCACACATTTCAACATGTATTTAGTTCAGGTTGACCTCCTGAAGCCTAAATCACCATTAATTTGACTACACAACTTATTCCTATGAAGATACATTCAAAGTAAAAAAACGGGCTCAACTCGGACTGAAAGTGCATTTAAAGCAATAAAAACTGAAAATGAGTGTCACGCCTAAACCAAAGGACTTATGCACACATTTCAACATGTATTTAGTTCAGGTTGACGTCCTGAAGCCTAAATGAGCATTAATTTGACTACACAACTTATTCCTATGAAGATACATTCAAAGTAAAAAAACGTGCTCAACTAGGCCTGAAAGTGCATTTAAAGCAATAAAAACTGAAAATGAGTGTCACGCCTAAACCAAAGGACTTATGCACACATTACAACATGTATTTAGTTCAGGTTGACGTCCTGAAGCCTAAATGAGCATTAATTTGACTACACAACTTATTCCTATGAAGATACATTCAAAGTAAAAAAACGTGCTCAACTAGGCCTGAAAGTGCATTTAAAGCAATAAAAACTGAAAATGAGTGTCACGCCTAAACCAAAGGACTTATGCACACATTTCAACATGTATTTAGTTCAGGTTGACCTCCTGAAGCCTAAATGAGCATTAATTTGACTACACAAATCATTCCTATGAAGGAACATTCAAAGTAAAAAAACGGGCTCAACTCGGACTGAAAGTGCATTTAAAGCAATAAAAACTGAAAATGAGTGTCACGCCTAAACCAAAGGACTTATGCACACATTTCAACATGTATTTAGTTCAGGTTGACCTCCTGAAGCCTAAATGAGCATTAATTTGACTACACAACTCATTCCTATGAAGGAACATTCAAAGTAAAAAAACGGGCTCAACTCGGACTGAAAGTGCATTTAAAGCAATAAAAACTGAAAATGAGTGTCACGCCTAAACCAAAGGACTTATGCACACATTTCAACATGTATTTAGTTCAGGTTGACCTCCTGAAGCCTAAATGAGCATTAATTTGACTACACAACTCATTCCTATGAAGGTACATTCAAAGTCACAAAACGTGCTCAACTAGGCCTGAAAGTGCATTTAAAGCAATAAAAACTGAAAATGAGTGTCACGCCTAAACCAAAGGACTTATGCACACATTTCAACATGTATTTAGTTCAGGTTGACCTCCTGAAGCCTAAATGAGCATTAATTTGACTACACAACTTATTCCTATGAAGATACATTCAAAGTAAAAAAACGGGCTCAACTCGGACTGAAAGTGCATTTAAAGCAATAAAAACTGAAAATGAGTGTCACGCCTAAACCAAAGGACTTATGCACACATTTCAACATGTATTTAGTTCAGGTTGACCTCCTGAAGCCTAAATGAACATTAATTTGACTACACAACTCATTCCTATGAAGGTACATTCAAAGTCACAAAACGTGCTCAACTAGGCTTGAAAGTGCATTTAAAGCAATAAAAACTCAAAATGAGTGTCACGCCTAAACCAAAGGACTTATGCACACATTTCAACATGTATTTAGTTCAGGTTGACCTCCTGAAGCCTAAATCAACATTAATTTGACTACACAACTTATTCCTATGAAGATACATTCAAAGTAAAAAAACGGGCTCAACTCGGACTGAAAGTGCATTTAAAGCAATAAAAACTGAAAATGAGTGTCACGCCTAAACCAAAGGACTTATGCATACATTTCAACATGTATTTAGTTCAGGTTGACCTCCTGAAGCCTAAATGAGCATTAATTTGACTACACAAATCATTCCTATGAAGGAACATTCAAAGTAAAAAAACGGGCTCAACTCGGACTGAAAGTGCATTTAAAGCAATAAAAACTGAAAATGAGTGTCACGCCTAAACCAAAGGACTTATGCACACATTTCAACATGTATTTAGTTCAGGTTGACCTCCTGAAGCCTAAATGAGCATTAATTTGACTACACAACTCATTCCTATGAAGGAACATTCAAAGTAAAAAAACGGGCTCAACTCGGACTGAAAGTGCATTTAAAGCAATAAAAACTGAAAATGAGTGTCACGCCTAAACCAAAGGACTTATGCACACATTTCAACATGTATTTAGTTCAGGTTGACCTCCTGAAGCCTAAATGAGCATTAATTTGACTACACAACTCATTCCTATGAAGGAACATTCAAAGTAAAAAAACGGGCTCAACTCGGACTGAAAGTGCATTTAAAGCAATAAAAACTGAAAATGAGTGTCACGCCTAAACCAAAGGACTTATGCACACATTTCAACATGTATTTAGTTCAGGTTGACCTCCTGAAGCCTAAATGAGCATTAATTTGACTACACAACTCATTCCTATGAAGGTACATTCAAAGTCACAAAACGTGCTCAACTAGGCCTGAAAGTGCATTTAAAGCAATAAAAACTGAAAATGAGTGTCACGCCTAAACCAAAGGACTTATGCACACATTTCAACATGTATTTAGTTCAGGTTGACCTCCTGAAGCCTAAATGAGCATTAATTTGACTACACAACTTATTCCTATGAAGATACATTCAAAGTAAAAAAACGGGCTCAACTCGGACTGAAAGTGCATTTAAAGCAATAAAAACTGAAAATGAGTGTCACGCCTAAACCAAAGGACTTATGCACACATTTCAACATGTATTTAGTTCAGGTTGACCTCCTGAAGCCTAAATGAACATTAATTTGACTACACAACTCATTCCTATGAAGGTACATTCAAAGTCACAAAACGTGCTCAACTAGGCTTGAAAGTGCATTTAAAGCAATAAAAACTCAAAATGAGTGTCACGCCTAAACCAAAGGACTTATGCACACATTTCAACATGTATTTAGTTCAGGTTGACCTCCTGAAGCCTAAATCACCATTAATTTGACTACACAACTTATTCCTATGAAGATACATTCAAAGTAAAAAAACGGGCTCAACTCGGACTGAAAGTGCATTTAAAGCAATAAAAACTGAAAATGAGTGTCACGCCTAAACCAAAGGACTTATGCACACATTTCAACATGTATTTAGTTCAGGTTGACGTCCTGAAGCCTAAATGAGCATTAATTTGACTACACAACTTATTCCTATGAAGATACATTCAAAGTAAAAAAACGTGCTCAACTAGGCCTGAAAGTGCATTTAAAGCAATAAAAACTGAAAATGAGTGTCACGCCTAAACCAAAGGACTTATGCACACATTACAACATGTATTTAGTTCAGGTTGACGTCCTGAAGCCTAAATGAGCATTAATTTGACTACACAACTTATTCCTATGAAGATACATTCAAAGTAAAAAAACGTGCTCAACTAGGCCTGAAAGTGCATTTAAAGCAATAAAAACTGAAAATGAGTGTCACGCCTAAACCAAAGGACTTATGCACACATTTCAACATGTATTTAGTTCAGGTTGACCTCCTGAAGCCTAAATGAGCATTAATTTGACTACACAAATCATTCCTATGAAGGAACATTCAAAGTAAAAAAACGGGCTCAACTCGGACTGAAAGTGCATTTAAAGCAATAAAAACTGAAAATGAGTGTCACGCCTAAACCAAAGGACTTATGCACACATTTCAACATGTATTTAGTTCAGGTTGACCTCCTGAAGCCTAAATGAGCATTAATTTGACTACACAACTCATTCCTATGAAGGAACATTCAAAGTAAAAAAACGGGCTCAACTCGGACTGAAAGTGCATTTAAAGCAATAAAAACTGAAAATGAGTGTCACGCCTAAACCAAAGGACTTATGCACACATTTCAACATGTATTTAGTTCAGGTTGACCTCCTGAAGCCTAAATGAGCATTAATTTGACTACACAACTCATTCCTATGAAGGTACATTCAAAGTCACAAAACGTGCTCAACTAGGCCTGAAAGTGCATTTAAAGCAATAAAAACTGAAAATGAGTGTCACGCCTAAACCAAAGGACTTATGCACACATTTCAACATGTATTTAGTTCAGGTTGACCTCCTGAAGCCTAAATGAGCATTAATTTGACTACACAACTTATTCCTATGAAGATACATTCAAAGTAAAAAAACGGGCTCAACTCGGACTGAAAGTGCATTTAAAGCAATAAAAACTGAAAATGAGTGTCACGCCTAAACCAAAGGACTTATGCACACATTTCAACATGTATTTAGTTCAGGTTGACCTCCTGAAGCCTAAATGAACATTAATTTGACTACACAACTCATTCCTATGAAGGTACATTCAAAGTCACAAAACGTGCTCAACTAGGCTTGAAAGTGCATTTAAAGCAATAAAAACTCAAAATGAGTGTCACGCCTAAACCAAAGGACTTATGCACACATTTCAACATGTATTTAGTTCAGGTTGACCTCCTGAAGCCTAAATCACCATTAATTTGACTACACAACTTATTCCTATGAAGATACATTCAAAGTAAAAAAACGGGCTCAACTCGGACTGAAAGTGCATTTAAAGCAATAAAAACTGAAAATGAGTGTCACGCCTAAACCAAAGGACTTATGCACACATTTCAACATGTATTTAGTTCAGGTTGACGTCCTGAAGCCTAAATGAGCATTAATTTGACTACACAACTTATTCCTATGAAGATACATTCAAAGTAAAAAAACGTGCTCAACTAGGCCTGAAAGTGCATTTAAAGCAATAAAAACTGAAAATGAGTGTCACGCCTAAACCAAAGGACTTATGCACACATTTCAACATGTATTTAGTTCAGGTTGACCTCCTGAAGCCTAAATGAGCATTAATTTGACTACACAAATCATTCCTATGAAGGAACATTCAAAGTAAAAAAACGGGCTCAACTCGGACTGAAAGTGCATTTAAAGCAATAAAAACTGAAAATGAGTGTCACGCCTAAACCAAAGGACTTATGCACACATTTCAACATGTATTTAGTTCAGGTTGACGTCCTGAAGCCTAAATGAGCATTAATTTGACTACACAACTTATTCCTATGAAGATACATTCAAAGTAAAAAAACGTGCTCTACTCGGCCTGAAAATGCATTTAAAGCAATAAAAACTCAAAATGAGTGTCACGCCTAAACCAAAGGCCTTATGCACACATTTCAACATGTATTTAATTCAGGTTGACATTCTGAAGCCTAAATGAGCATTAATTTGACTACACAACTTATTCCTATGAAGATACATTCAAAGTAAAAAAACGGGCTCAACTCGGACTGAAAGTGCATTTAAAGCAATAAAAACTCAAAATGAGTGTCACGCCTAAACCAAAGGACTTATGCACACATTTCAACATGTATTTGGTTCACGTTGACATTCTGAAGCCTAAATGAGCATTAATTTGACTACACAACTTATTCCTATGAAGATACATTCAAAGTAAAAAAACGGGCTCAACTCGGACTGAAAGTGCATTTAAAGCAATAAAAACTGAAAATGAGTGTCACGCCTAAACCAAAGGACTTATGCACACATTTCAACGTTTATTTAGTTCAGGTTGACCTCCTGAAGCCTAAATGAGCATTAATTTGACTACACAACTCATTCCTATGAAGGTACATTCAAAGTCACAAAACGTGCTCAACTAGGCCTGAAAGTGCATTTAAAGCAATAAAAACTCAAAATGAGTGTCACGCCTAAACCAAAGGACTTATGCACACATTTCAACATGTATTTAGTTCAGGTTGACCTCCTGAAGCCTAAATCACCATTAATTTGACTACACAACTTATTCCTATGAAGATACATTCAAAGTAAAAAAACGGGCTCAACTCGGACTGAAAGTGCATTTAAAGCAATAAAAACTGAAAATGAGTGTCACGCCTAAACCAAAGGACTTATGCACACATTTCAACATGTATTTAGTTCAGGTTGACCTCCTGAAGCCTAAATGAGCATTAATTTGACTACACAAATCATTCCTATGAAGGAACATTCAAAGTAAAAAAACGGGCTCAACTCGGACTGAAAGTGCATTTAAAGCAATAAAAACTGAAAATGAGTGTCACGCCTAAACCAAAGGACTTATGCACACATTTCAACATGTATTTAGTTCAGGTTGACCTCCTGAAGCCTAAATGAGCATTAATTTGACTACACAACTCATTCCTATGAAGGAACATTCAAAGTAAAAAAACGGGCTCAACTCGGACTGAAAGTGCATTTAAAGCAATAAAAACTCAAAATGAGTGTCACGCCTAAACCAAAGGACTTATGCACACATTTCAACATGTATTTAGTTCAGGTTGACCTCCTGAAGCCTAAATCACCATTAATTTGACTACACAACTTATTCCTATGAAGATACATTCAAAGTAAAAAAACGGGCTCAACTCGGACTGAAAGTGCATTTAAAGCAATAAAAACTGAAAATGAGTGTCACGCCTAAACCAAAGGACTTATGCACACATTTCAACATGTATTTAGTTCAGGTTGACCTCCTGAAGCCTAAATGAGCATTAATTTGACTACACAAATCATTCCTATGAAGGAACATTCAAAGTAAAAAAACGGGCTCAACTCGGACTGAAAGTGCATTTAAAGCAATAAAAACTGAAAATGAGTGTCACGCCTAAACCAAAGGACTTATGCACACATTTCAACATGTATTTAGTTCAGGTTGACCTCCTGAAGCCTAAATGAGCATTAATTTGACTACACAACTCATTCCTATGAAGGAACATTCAAAGTAAAAAAACGGGCTCAACTCGGACTGAAAGTGCATTTAAAGCAATAAAAACTGAAAATGAGTGTCACGCCTAAACCAAAGGACTTATGCACACATTTCAACATGTATTTAGTTCAGGTTGACCTCCTGAAGCCTAAATGAGCATTAATTTGACTACACAACTCATTCCTATGAAGGTACATTCAAAGTCACAAAACGTGCTCAACTAGGCCTGAAAGTGCATTTATAGCAATAAAAACTGAAAATGAGTGTCACGCCTAAACCAAAGGACTTATGCACACATTTCAACATGTATTTAGTTCAGGTTGACCTCCTGAAGCCTAAATGAGCATTAATTTGACTACACAACTTATTCCTATGAAGATACATTCAAAGTAAAAAAACGGGCTCAACTCGGACTGAAAGTGCATTTAAAGCAATAAAAACTGAAAATGAGTGTCACGCCTAAACCAAAGGACTTATGCACACATTTCAACATGTATTTGGTTCACGTTGACATTCTGAAGCCTAAATGAGCATTAATTTGACTACACAACTTATTCCTATGAAGATACATTCAAAGTAAAAAAACGGGCTCAACTCGGACTGAAAGTGCATTTAAAGCAATAAAAACTGAAAATGAGTGTCACGCCTAAACCAAAGGACTTATGCACACATTTCAACGTGTATTTAGTTCAGGTTGACCTCCTGAAGCCTAAATGAGCATTAATTTGACTACACAACTCATTCCTATGAAGGTACATTCAAAGTCACAAAACGTGCTCAACTAGGCCTGAAAGTGCATTTAAAGCAATAAAAACTCAAAATGAGTGTCACGCCTAAACCAAAGGACTTATGCACACATTTCAACATGTATTTAGTTCAGGTTGACCTCCTGAAGCCTAAATCACCATTAATTTGACTACACAACTTATTCCTATGAAGATACATTCAAAGTAAAAAAACGGGCTCAACTCGGACTGAAAGTGCATTTAAAGCAATAAAAACTGAAAATGAGTGTCACGCCTAAACCAAAGGACTTATGCACACATTTCAACATGTATTTAGTTCAGGTTGACCTCCTGAAGCCTAAATGAGCATTAATTTGACTACACAAATCATTCCTATGAAGGAACATTCAAAGTAAAAAAACGGGCTCAACTCGGACTGAAAGTGCATTTAAAGCAATAAAAACTGAAAATGAGTGTCACGCCTAAACCAAAGGACTTATGCACACATTTCAACATGTATTTAGTTCAGGTTGACCTCCTGAAGCCTAAATGAGCATTAATTTGACTACACAACTCATTCCTATGAAGGAACATTCAAAGTAAAAAAACGGGCTCAACTCGGACTGAAAGTGCATTTAAAGCAATAAAAACTCAAAATGAGTGTCACGCCTAAACCAAAGGACTTATGCACACATTTCAACATGTATTTAGTTCAGGTTGACCTCCTGAAGCCTAAATCACCATTAATTTGACTACACAACTTATTCCTATGAAGATACATTCAAAGTAAAAAAACGGGCTCAACTCGGACTGAAAGTGCATTTAAAGCAATAAAAACTGAAAATGAGTGTCACGCCTAAACCAAAGGACTTATGCACACATTTCAACATGTATTTAGTTCAGGTTGACCTCCTGAAGCCTAAATGAGCATTAATTTGACTACACAAATCATTCCTATGAAGGAACATTCAAAGTAAAAAAACGGGCTCAACTCGGACTGAAAGTGCATTTAAAGCAATAAAAACTGAAAATGAGTGTCACGCCTAAACCAAAGGACTTATGCACACATTTCAACATGTATTTAGTTCAGGTTGACCTCCTGAAGCCTAAATGAGCATTAATTTGACTACACAACTCATTCCTATGAAGGAACATTCAAAGTAAAAAAACGGGCTCAACTCGGACTGAAAGTGCATTTAAAGCAATAAAAACTGAAAATGAGTGTCACGCCTAAACCAAAGGACTTATGCACACATTTCAACATGTATTTAGTTCAGGTTGACCTCCTGAAGCCTAAATGAGCATTAATTTGACTACACAACTCATTCCTATGAAGGTACATTCAAAGTCACAAAACGTGCTCAACTAGGCCTGAAAGTGCATTTAAAGCAATAAAAACTGAAAATGAGTGTCACGCCTAAACCAAAGGACTTATGCACACATTTCAACATGTATTTAGTTCAGGTTGACCTCCTGAAGCCTAAATGAGCATTAATTTGACTACACAACTTATTCCTATGAAGATACATTCAAAGTAAAAAAACGGGCTCAACTCGGACTGAAAGTGCATTTAAAGCAATAAAAACTGAAAATGAGTGTCACGCCTAAACCAAAGGACTTATGCACACATTTCAACATGTATTTAGTTCAGGTTGACCTCCTGAAGCCTAAATGAACATTAATTTGACTACACAACTCATTCCTATGAAGGTACATTCAAAGTCACAAAACGTGCTCAACTAGGCTTGAAAGTGCATTTAAAGCAATAAAAACTCAAAATGAGTGTCACGCCTAAACCAAAGGACTTATGCACACATTTCAACATGTATTTAGTTCAGGTTGACCTCCTGAAGCCTAAATCACCATTAATTTGACTACACAACTTATTCCTATGAAGATACATTCAAAGTAAAAAAACGGGCTCAACTCGGACTGAAAGTGCATTTAAAGCAATAAAAACTGAAAATGAGTGTCACGCCTAAACCAAAGGACTTATGCACACATTTCAACATGTATTTAGTTCAGGTTGACGTCCTGAAGCCTAAATGAGCATTAATTTGACTACACAACTTATTCCTATGAAGATACATTCAAAGTAAAAAAACGTGCTCAACTAGGCCTGAAAGTGCATTTAAAGCAATAAAAACTGAAAATGAGTGTCACGCCTAAACCAAAGGACTTATGCACACATTTCAACATGTATTTAGTTCAGGTTGACGTCCTGAAGCCTAAATGAGCATTAATTTGACTACACAACTTATTCCTATGAAGGAACATTCAAAGTAAAAAAACGGGCTCAACTCGGACTGAAAGTGCATTTAAAGCAATAAAAACTGAAAATGAGTGTCACGCCTAAACCAAAGGACTTATGCACACATTTCAACATGTATTTAGTTCAGGTTGACCTCCTGAAGCCTAAATGAGCATTAATTTGACTACACAAATCATTCCTATGAAGGAACATTCAAAGTAAAAAAACGGGCTCAACTCGGACTGAAAGTGCATTTAAAGCAATAAAAACTGAAAATGAGTGTCACACCTAAACCAAAGGACTTATGCACACATTTCAACATGTATTTAGTTCAGGTTGACCTCCTGAAGCCTAAATGAGCATTAATTTGACTACACAACTCATTCCTATGAAGGAACATTCAAAGTAAAAAAACGGGCTCAACTCGGACTGAAAGTGCATTTAAAGCAATAAAAACTGAAAATGAGTGTCACGCCTAAACCAAAGGACTTATGCACACATTTCAACATGTATTTAGTTCAGGTTGACCTCCTGAAGCCTAAATGAGCATTAATTTGACTACACAACTCATTCCTATGAAGGTACATTCAAAGTCACAAAACGTGCTCAACTAGGCCTGAAAGTGCATTTAAAGCAATAAAAACTGAAAATGAGTGTCACGCCTAAACCAAAGGACTTATGCACACATTTCAACATGTATTTAGTTCAGGTTGACCTCCTGAAGCCTAAATGAGCATTAATTTGACTACACAACTTATTCCTATGAAGATACATTCAAAGTAAAAAAACGGGCTCAACTCGGACTGAAAGTGCATTTAAAGCAATAAAAACTGAAAATGAGTGTCACGCCTAAACCAAAGGACTTATGCACACATTTCAACATGTATTTAGTTCAGGTTGACCTCCTGAAGCCTAAATGAACATTAATTTGACTACACAACTTATTCCTATGAAGATACATTCAAAGTAAAAAAACGGGCTCAACTCGGACTGAAAGTGCATTTAAAGCAATAAAAACTGAAAATGAGTGTCACGCCTAAACCAAAGGACTTATGCACACATTTCAACGTGTATTTAGTTCAGGTTGACCTCCTGAAGCCTAAATGAGCATTAATTTGACTACACAACTCATTCCTATGAAGGTACATTCAAAGTCACAAAACGTGCTCAACTAGGCCTGAAAGTGCATTTAAAGCAATAAAAACTCAAAATGAGTGTCACGCCTAAACCAAAGGACTTATGCACACATTTCAACATGTATTTAGTTCAGGTTGACCTCCTGAAGCCTAAATCACCATTAATTTGACTACACAACTTATTCCTATGAAGATACATTCAAAGTAAAAAAACGGGCTCAACTCGGACTGAAAGTGCATTTAAAGCAATAAAAACTGAAAATGAGTGTCACGCCTAAACCAAAGGACTTATGCACACATTTCAACATGTATTTAGTTCAGGTTGACCTCCTGAAGCCTAAATGAGCATTAATTTGACTACACAAATCATTCCTATGAAGGAACATTCAAAGTAAAAAAACGGGCTCAACTCGGACTGAAAGTGCATTTAAAGCAATAAAAACTGAAAATGAGTGTCACGCCTAAACCAAAGGACTTATGCACACATTTCAACATGTATTTAGTTCAGGTTGACCTCCTGAAGCCTAAATGAGCATTAATTTGACTACACAACTCATTCCTATGAAGGAACATTCAAAGTAAAAAAACGGGCTCAACTCGGACTGAAAGTGCATTTAAAGCAATAAAAACTCAAAATGAGTGTCACGCCTAAACCAAAGGACTTATGCACACATTTCAACATGTATTTAGTTCAGGTTGACCTCCTGAAGCCTAAATCACCATTAATTTGACTACACAACTTATTCCTATGAAGATACATTCAAAGTAAAAAAACGGGCTCAACTCGGACTGAAAGTGCATTTAAAGCAATAAAAACTGAAAATGAGTGTCACGCCTAAACCAAAGGACTTATGCACACATTTCAACGTATATTTAGTTCAGGTTGACCTCCTGAAGCCTAAATGAGCATTAATTTGACTACACAACTCATTCCTATGAAGGTACATTCAAAGTAAAAAAACGGGCTCAACTCGGACTGAAAGTGCATTTAAAGCAATAAAAACTGAAAATGAGTGTCACGCCTAAACCAAAGGACTTATGCACACATTTCAACATGTATTTAGTTCAGGTTGACCTCCTGAAGCCTAAATGAGCATTAATTTGACTACACAAATCATTCCTATGAAGGAACATTCAAAGTAAAAAAACGGGCTCAACTCGGACTGAAAGTGCATTTAAAGCAATAAAAACTGAAAATGAGTGTCACGCCTAAACCAAAGGACTTATGCACACATTTCAACATGTATTTAGTTCAGGTTGACCTCCTGAAGCCTAAATGAGCATTAATTTGACTACACAACTCATTCCTATGAAGGAACATTCAAAGTAAAAAAACGGGCTCAACTCGGACTGAAAGTGCATTTAAAGCAATAAAAACTCAAAATGAGTGTCACGCCTAAACCAAAGGACTTATGCACACATTTCAACATGTATTTAGTTCAGGTTGACCTCCTGAAGCCTAAATCACCATTAATTTGACTACACAACTTATTCCTATGAAGATACATTCAAAGTAAAAAAACGGGCTCAACTCGGACTGAAAGTGCATTTAAAGCAATAAAAACTGAAAATGAGTGTCACGCCTAAACCAAAGGACTTATGCACACATTTCAACATGTATTTAGTTCAGGTTGACCTCCTGAAGCCTAAATGAGCATTAATTTGACTACACAACTTATTCCTATGAAGATACATTCAAAGTAAAAAAACGGGCTCAACTCGGACTGAAAGTGCATTTAAAGCAATAAAAACTGAAAATGAGTGTCACGCCTAAACCAAAGGACTTATGCACACATTTCAACATGTATTTAGTTCAGGTTGACGTCCTGAAGCCTAAATGAGCATTAATTTGACTACACAACTTATTCCTATGAAGATACATTCAAAGTAAAAAAACGTGCTCAACTAGGCCTGAAAGTGCATTTAAAGCAATAAAAACTGAAAATGAGTGTCACGCCTAAACCAAAGGACTTATGCACACATTTCAACATGTATTTAGTTCAGGTTGACCTCCTGAAGCCTAAATGAGCATTAATTTGACTACACAAATCATTCCTATGAAGGAACATTCAAAGTAAAAAAACGGGCTCAACTCGGACTGAAAGTGCATTTAAAGCAATAAAAACTGAAAATGAGTGTCACGCCTAAACCAAAGGACTTATGCACACATTTCAACATGTATTTAGTTCAGGTTGACGTCCTGAAGCCTAAATGAGCATTAATTTGACTACACAACTTATTCCTATGAAGATACATTCAAAGTAA
The DNA here is from genome assembly GCF_025434085.1 of Hippocampus zosterae. Classification (NCBI taxonomy): domain Eukaryota; kingdom Metazoa; phylum Chordata; class Actinopteri; order Syngnathiformes; family Syngnathidae; genus Hippocampus; species Hippocampus zosterae. The sequence continues at coordinate 41,483,230 of NC_067451.1, read as the reverse complement.
AAAAACGTGCTCTACTCGGCCTGAAAATGCATTTAAAGCAATAAAAACTCAAAATGAGTGTCACGCCTAAACCAAAGGCCTTATGCACACATTTCAACATGTATTTAATTCAGGTTGACATTCTGAAGCCTAAATGAGCATTAATTTGACTACACAACTTATTCCTATGAAGATACATTCAAAGTAAAAAAACGGGCTCAACTCGGACTGAAAGTGCATTTAAAGCAATAAAAACTCAAAATGAGTGTCACGCCTAAACCAAAGGACTTATGCACACATTTCAACATGTATTTGGTTCACGTTGACATTCTGAAGCCTAAATGAGCATTAATTTGACTACACAACTTATTCCTATGAAGATACATTCAAAGTAAAAAAACGGGCTCAACTCGGACTGAAAGTGCATTTAAAGCAATAAAAACTGAAAATGAGTGTCACGCCTAAACCAAAGGACTTATGCACACATTTCAACGTTTATTTAGTTCAGGTTGACCTCCTGAAGCCTAAATGAGCATTAATTTGACTACACAACTCATTCCTATGAAGGTACATTCAAAGTCACAAAACGTGCTCAACTAGGCCTGAAAGTGCATTTAAAGCAATAAAAACTCAAAATGAGTGTCACGCCTAAACCAAAGGACTTATGCACACATTTCAACATGTATTTAGTTCAGGTTGACCTCCTGAAGCCTAAATCACCATTAATTTGACTACACAACTTATTCCTATGAAGATACATTCAAAGTAAAAAAACGGGCTCAACTCGGACTGAAAGTGCATTTAAAGCAATAAAAACTGAAAATGAGTGTCACGCCTAAACCAAAGGACTTATGCACACATTTCAACATGTATTTAGTTCAGGTTGACCTCCTGAAGCCTAAATGAGCATTAATTTGACTACACAAATCATTCCTATGAAGGAACATTCAAAGTAAAAAAACGGGCTCAACTCGGACTGAAAGTGCATTTAAAGCAATAAAAACTGAAAATGAGTGTCACGCCTAAACCAAAGGACTTATGCACACATTTCAACATGTATTTAGTTCAGGTTGACCTCCTGAAGCCTAAATGAGCATTAATTTGACTACACAACTCATTCCTATGAAGGAACATTCAAAGTAAAAAAACGGGCTCAACTCGGACTGAAAGTGCATTTAAAGCAATAAAAACTCAAAATGAGTGTCACGCCTAAACCAAAGGACTTATGCACACATTTCAACATGTATTTAGTTCAGGTTGACCTCCTGAAGCCTAAATCACCATTAATTTGACTACACAACTTATTCCTATGAAGATACATTCAAAGTAAAAAAACGGGCTCAACTCGGACTGAAAGTGCATTTAAAGCAATAAAAACTGAAAATGAGTGTCACGCCTAAACCAAAGGACTTATGCACACATTTCAACATGTATTTAGTTCAGGTTGACCTCCTGAAGCCTAAATGAGCATTAATTTGACTACACAAATCATTCCTATGAAGGAACATTCAAAGTAAAAAAACGGGCTCAACTCGGACTGAAAGTGCATTTAAAGCAATAAAAACTGAAAATGAGTGTCACGCCTAAACCAAAGGACTTATGCACACATTTCAACATGTATTTAGTTCAGGTTGACCTCCTGAAGCCTAAATGAGCATTAATTTGACTACACAACTCATTCCTATGAAGGAACATTCAAAGTAAAAAAACGGGCTCAACTCGGACTGAAAGTGCATTTAAAGCAATAAAAACTGAAAATGAGTGTCACGCCTAAACCAAAGGACTTATGCACACATTTCAACATGTATTTAGTTCAGGTTGACCTCCTGAAGCCTAAATGAGCATTAATTTGACTACACAACTCATTCCTATGAAGGTACATTCAAAGTCACAAAACGTGCTCAACTAGGCCTGAAAGTGCATTTATAGCAATAAAAACTGAAAATGAGTGTCACGCCTAAACCAAAGGACTTATGCACACATTTCAACATGTATTTAGTTCAGGTTGACCTCCTGAAGCCTAAATGAGCATTAATTTGACTACACAACTTATTCCTATGAAGATACATTCAAAGTAAAAAAACGGGCTCAACTCGGACTGAAAGTGCATTTAAAGCAATAAAAACTGAAAATGAGTGTCACGCCTAAACCAAAGGACTTATGCACACATTTCAACATGTATTTGGTTCACGTTGACATTCTGAAGCCTAAATGAGCATTAATTTGACTACACAACTTATTCCTATGAAGATACATTCAAAGTAAAAAAACGGGCTCAACTCGGACTGAAAGTGCATTTAAAGCAATAAAAACTGAAAATGAGTGTCACGCCTAAACCAAAGGACTTATGCACACATTTCAACGTGTATTTAGTTCAGGTTGACCTCCTGAAGCCTAAATGAGCATTAATTTGACTACACAACTCATTCCTATGAAGGTACATTCAAAGTCACAAAACGTGCTCAACTAGGCCTGAAAGTGCATTTAAAGCAATAAAAACTCAAAATGAGTGTCACGCCTAAACCAAAGGACTTATGCACACATTTCAACATGTATTTAGTTCAGGTTGACCTCCTGAAGCCTAAATCACCATTAATTTGACTACACAACTTATTCCTATGAAGATACATTCAAAGTAAAAAAACGGGCTCAACTCGGACTGAAAGTGCATTTAAAGCAATAAAAACTGAAAATGAGTGTCACGCCTAAACCAAAGGACTTATGCACACATTTCAACATGTATTTAGTTCAGGTTGACCTCCTGAAGCCTAAATGAGCATTAATTTGACTACACAAATCATTCCTATGAAGGAACATTCAAAGTAAAAAAACGGGCTCAACTCGGACTGAAAGTGCATTTAAAGCAATAAAAACTGAAAATGAGTGTCACGCCTAAACCAAAGGACTTATGCACACATTTCAACATGTATTTAGTTCAGGTTGACCTCCTGAAGCCTAAATGAGCATTAATTTGACTACACAACTCATTCCTATGAAGGAACATTCAAAGTAAAAAAACGGGCTCAACTCGGACTGAAAGTGCATTTAAAGCAATAAAAACTCAAAATGAGTGTCACGCCTAAACCAAAGGACTTATGCACACATTTCAACATGTATTTAGTTCAGGTTGACCTCCTGAAGCCTAAATCACCATTAATTTGACTACACAACTTATTCCTATGAAGATACATTCAAAGTAAAAAAACGGGCTCAACTCGGACTGAAAGTGCATTTAAAGCAATAAAAACTGAAAATGAGTGTCACGCCTAAACCAAAGGACTTATGCACACATTTCAACATGTATTTAGTTCAGGTTGACCTCCTGAAGCCTAAATGAGCATTAATTTGACTACACAAATCATTCCTATGAAGGAACATTCAAAGTAAAAAAACGGGCTCAACTCGGACTGAAAGTGCATTTAAAGCAATAAAAACTGAAAATGAGTGTCACGCCTAAACCAAAGGACTTATGCACACATTTCAACATGTATTTAGTTCAGGTTGACCTCCTGAAGCCTAAATGAGCATTAATTTGACTACACAACTCATTCCTATGAAGGAACATTCAAAGTAAAAAAACGGGCTCAACTCGGACTGAAAGTGCATTTAAAGCAATAAAAACTGAAAATGAGTGTCACGCCTAAACCAAAGGACTTATGCACACATTTCAACATGTATTTAGTTCAGGTTGACCTCCTGAAGCCTAAATGAGCATTAATTTGACTACACAACTCATTCCTATGAAGGTACATTCAAAGTCACAAAACGTGCTCAACTAGGCCTGAAAGTGCATTTAAAGCAATAAAAACTGAAAATGAGTGTCACGCCTAAACCAAAGGACTTATGCACACATTTCAACATGTATTTAGTTCAGGTTGACCTCCTGAAGCCTAAATGAGCATTAATTTGACTACACAACTTATTCCTATGAAGATACATTCAAAGTAAAAAAACGGGCTCAACTCGGACTGAAAGTGCATTTAAAGCAATAAAAACTGAAAATGAGTGTCACGCCTAAACCAAAGGACTTATGCACACATTTCAACATGTATTTAGTTCAGGTTGACCTCCTGAAGCCTAAATGAACATTAATTTGACTACACAACTCATTCCTATGAAGGTACATTCAAAGTCACAAAACGTGCTCAACTAGGCTTGAAAGTGCATTTAAAGCAATAAAAACTCAAAATGAGTGTCACGCCTAAACCAAAGGACTTATGCACACATTTCAACATGTATTTAGTTCAGGTTGACCTCCTGAAGCCTAAATCACCATTAATTTGACTACACAACTTATTCCTATGAAGATACATTCAAAGTAAAAAAACGGGCTCAACTCGGACTGAAAGTGCATTTAAAGCAATAAAAACTGAAAATGAGTGTCACGCCTAAACCAAAGGACTTATGCACACATTTCAACATGTATTTAGTTCAGGTTGACGTCCTGAAGCCTAAATGAGCATTAATTTGACTACACAACTTATTCCTATGAAGATACATTCAAAGTAAAAAAACGTGCTCAACTAGGCCTGAAAGTGCATTTAAAGCAATAAAAACTGAAAATGAGTGTCACGCCTAAACCAAAGGACTTATGCACACATTTCAACATGTATTTAGTTCAGGTTGACGTCCTGAAGCCTAAATGAGCATTAATTTGACTACACAACTTATTCCTATGAAGATACATTCAAAGTAAAAAAACGTGCTCAACTAGGCCTGAAAGTGCATTTAAAGCAATAAAAACTGAAAATGAGTGTCACGCCTAAACCAAAGGACTTATGCACACATTTCAACATGTATTTAGTTCAGGTTGACCTCCTGAAGCCTAAATGAGCATTAATTTGACTACACAAATCATTCCTATGAAGGAACATTCAAAGTAAAAAAACGGGCTCAACTCGGACTGAAAGTGCATTTAAAGCAATAAAAACTGAAAATGAGTGTCACACCTAAACCAAAGGACTTATGCACACATTTCAACATGTATTTAGTTCAGGTTGACCTCCTGAAGCCTAAATGAGCATTAATTTGACTACACAACTCATTCCTATGAAGGAACATTCAAAGTAAAAAAACGGGCTCAACTCGGACTGAAAGTGCATTTAAAGCAATAAAAACTGAAAATGAGTGTCACGCCTAAACCAAAGGACTTATGCACACATTTCAACATGTATTTAGTTCAGGTTGACCTCCTGAAGCCTAAATGAGCATTAATTTGACTACACAACTCATTCCTATGAAGGTACATTCAAAGTCACAAAACGTGCTCAACTAGGCCTGAAAGTGCATTTAAAGCAATAAAAACTGAAAATGAGTGTCACGCCTAAACCAAAGGACTTATGCACACATTTCAACATGTATTTAGTTCAGGTTGACCTCCTGAAGCCTAAATGAGCATTAATTTGACTACACAACTTATTCCTATGAAGATACATTCAAAGTAAAAAAACGGGCTCAACTCGGACTGAAAGTGCATTTAAAGCAATAAAAACTGAAAATGAGTGTCACGCCTAAACCAAAGGACTTATGCACACATTTCAACATGTATTTAGTTCAGGTTGACCTCCTGAAGCCTAAATGAACATTAATTTGACTACACAACTTATTCCTATGAAGATACATTCAAAGTAAAAAAACGGGCTCAACTCGGACTGAAAGTGCATTTAAAGCAATAAAAACTGAAAATGAGTGTCACGCCTAAACCAAAGGACTTATGCACACATTTCAACGTGTATTTAGTTCAGGTTGACCTCCTGAAGCCTAAATGAGCATTAATTTGACTACACAACTCATTCCTATGAAGGTACATTCAAAGTCACAAAACGTGCTCAACTAGGCCTGAAAGTGCATTTAAAGCAATAAAAACTCAAAATGAGTGTCACGCCTAAACCAAAGGACTTATGCACACATTTCAACATGTATTTAGTTCAGGTTGACCTCCTGAAGCCTAAATCACCATTAATTTGACTACACAACTTATTCCTATGAAGATACATTCAAAGTAAAAAAACGGGCTCAACTCGGACTGAAAGTGCATTTAAAGCAATAAAAACTGAAAATGAGTGTCACGCCTAAACCAAAGGACTTATGCACACATTTCAACATGTATTTAGTTCAGGTTGACCTCCTGAAGCCTAAATGAGCATTAATTTGACTACACAAATCATTCCTATGAAGGAACATTCAAAGTAAAAAAACGGGCTCAACTCGGACTGAAAGTGCATTTAAAGCAATAAAAACTGAAAATGAGTGTCACGCCTAAACCAAAGGACTTATGCACACATTTCAACATGTATTTAGTTCAGGTTGACCTCCTGAAGCCTAAATGAGCATTAATTTGACTACACAACTCATTCCTATGAAGGAACATTCAAAGTAAAAAAACGGGCTCAACTCGGACTGAAAGTGCATTTAAAGCAATAAAAACTCAAAATGAGTGTCACGCCTAAACCAAAGGACTTATGCACACATTTCAACATGTATTTAGTTCAGGTTGACCTCCTGAAGCCTAAATCACCATTAATTTGACTACACAACTTATTCCTATGAAGATACATTCAAAGTAAAAAAACGGGCTCAACTCGGACTGAAAGTGCATTTAAAGCAATAAAAACTGAAAATGAGTGTCACGCCTAAACCAAAGGACTTATGCACACATTTCAACGTGTATTTAGTTCAGGTTGACCTCCTGAAGCCTAAATGAGCATTAATTTGACTACACAACTCATTCCTATGAAGGTACATTCAAAGTAAAAAAACGGGCTCAACTCGGACTGAAAGTGCATTTAAAGCAATAAAAACTGAAAATGAGTGTCACGCCTAAACCAAAGGACTTATGCACACATTTCAACATGTATTTAGTTCAGGTTGACCTCCTGAAGCCTAAATGAGCATTAATTTGACTACACAAATCATTCCTATGAAGGAACATTCAAAGTAAAAAAACGGGCTCAACTCGGACTGAAAGTGCATTTAAAGCAATAAAAACTGAAAATGAGTGTCACGCCTAAACCAAAGGACTTATGCACACATTTCAACATGTATTTAGTTCAGGTTGACCTCCTGAAGCCTAAATGAGCATTAATTTGACTACACAACTCATTCCTATGAAGGAACATTCAAAGTAAAAAAACGGGCTCAACTCGGACTGAAAGTGCATTTAAAGCAATAAAAACTCAAAATGAGTGTCACGCCTAAACCAAAGGACTTATGCACACATTTCAACATGTATTTAGTTCAGGTTGACCTCCTGAAGCCTAAATCACCATTAATTTGACTACACAACTTATTCCTATGAAGATACATTCAAAGTAAAAAAACGGGCTCAACTCGGACTGAAAGTGCATTTAAAGCAATAAAAACTGAAAATGAGTGTCACGCCTAAACCAAAGGACTTATGCACACATTTCAACATGTATTTAGTTCAGGTTGACCTCCTGAAGCCTAAATGAGCATTAATTTGACTACACAAATCATTCCTATGAAGGAACATTCAAAGTAAAAAAACGGGCTCAACTCGGACTGAAAGTGCATTTAAAGCAATAAAAACTGAAAATGAGTGTCACGCCTAAACCAAAGGACTTATGCACACATTTCAACATGTATTTAGTTCAGGTTGACCTCCTGAAGCCTAAATGAGCATTAATTTGACTACACAACTCATTCCTATGAAGGAACATTCAAAGTAAAAAAACGGGCTCAACTCGGACTGAAAGTGCATTTAAAGCAATAAAAACTGAAAATGAGTGTCACGCCTAAACCAAAGGACTTATGCACACATTTCAACATGTATTTAGTTCAGGTTGACCTCCTGAAGCCTAAATGAGCATTAATTTGACTACACAACTCATTCCTATGAAGGTACATTCAAAGTCACAAAACGTGCTCAACTAGGCCTGAAAGTGCATTTAAAGCAATAAAAACTGAAAATGAGTGTCACGCCTAAACCAAAGGACTTATGCACACATTTCAACATGTATTTAGTTCAGGTTGACCTCCTGAAGCCTAAATGAGCATTAATTTGACTACACAACTTATTCCTATGAAGATACATTCAAAGTAAAAAAACGGGCTCAACTCGGACTGAAAGTGCATTTAAAGCAATAAAAACTGAAAATGAGTGTCACGCCTAAACCAAAGGACTTATGCACACATTTCAACATGTATTTAGTTCAGGTTGACCTCCTGAAGCCTAAATGAACATTAATTTGACTACACAACTCATTCCTATGAAGGTACATTCAAAGTCACAAAACGTGCTCAACTAGGCTTGAAAGTGCATTTAAAGCAATAAAAACTCAAAATGAGTGTCACGCCTAAACCAAAGGACTTATGCACACATTTCAACATGTATTTAGTTCAGGTTGACCTCCTGAAGCCTAAATCACCATTAATTTGACTACACAACTTATTCCTATGAAGATACATTCAAAGTAAAAAAACGGGCTCAACTCGGACTGAAAGTGCATTTAAAGCAATAAAAACTGAAAATGAGTGTCACGCCTAAACCAAAGGACTTATGCACACATTTCAACATGTATTTAGTTCAGGTTGACCTCCTGAAGCCTAAATGAACATTAATTTGACTACACAACTCATTCCTATGAAGGTACATTCAAAGTCACAAAACGTGCTCAACTAGGCTTGAAAGTGCATTTAAAGCAATAAAAACTCAAAATGAGTGTCACGCCTAAACCAAAGGACTTATGCACACATTTCAACATGTATTTAGTTCAGGTTGACCTCCTGAAGCCTAAATCACAATTAATTTGACTACACAACTTATTCCTATGAAGATACATTCAAAGTAAAAAAACGGGCTCAACTCGGACTGAAAGTGCATTTAAAGCAATAAAAACTGAAAATGAGTGTCACGCCTAAACCAAAGGACTTATGCACACATTTCAACATGTATTTAGTTCAGGTTGACGTCCTGAAGCCTAAATGAGCATTAATTTGACTACACAACTTATTCCTATGAAGATACATTCAAAGTAAAAAAACGTGCTCAACTAGGCCTGAAAGTGCATTTAAAGCAATAAAAACTGAAAATGAGTGTCACGCCTAAACCAAAGGACTTATGCACACATTTCAACATGTATTTAGTTCAGGTTGACCTCCTGAAGCCTAAATGAGCATTAATTTGACTACACAAATCATTCCTATGAAGGAACATTCAAAGTAAAAAAACGGGCTCAACTCGGACTGAAAGTGCATTTAAAGCAATAAAAACTGAAAATGAGTGTCACGCCTAAACCAAAGGACTTATGCACACATTTCAACATGTATTTAGTTCAGGTTGACGTCCTGAAGCCTAAATGAGCATTAATTTGACTACACAACTTATTCCTATGAAGATACATTCAAAGTAAAAAAACGTGCTCTACTCGGCCTGAAAATGCATTTAAAGCAATAAAAACTCAAAATGAGTGTCACGCCTAAACCAAAGGCCTTATGCACACATTTCAACATGTATTTAATTCAGGTTGACATTCTGAAGCCTAAATGAGCATTAATTTGACTACACAACTTATTCCTATGAAGATACATTCAAAGTAAAAAAACGGGCTCAACTCGGACTGAAAGTGCATTTAAAGCAATAAAAACTGAAAATGAGTGTCACGCCTAAACCAAAGGACTTATGCACACATTTCAACATGTATTTGGTTCACGTTGACATTCTGAAGCCTAAATGAGCATTAATTTGACTACACAACTTATTCCTATGAAGATACATTCAAAGTAAAAAAACGGGCTCAACTCGGACTGAAAGTGCATTTAAAGCAATAAAAACTGAAAATGAGTGTCACGCCTAAACCAAAAACTTATGCACACATTTCAACGTGTATTTAGTTCAGGTTGACCTCCTGAAGCCTAAATGAGCATTAATTTGACTACACAACTCATTCCTATGAAGGTACATTCAAAGTCACAAAACGTGCTCAACTAGGCCTGAAAGTGCATTTAAAGCAATAAAAACTCAAAATGAGTGTCACGCCTAAACCAAAGGACTTATGCACACATTTCAACATGTATTTAGTTCAGGTTGACCTCCTGAAGCCTAAATCACCATTAATTTGACTACACAACTTATTCCTATGAAGATACATTCAAAGTAAAAAAACGGGCTCAACTCGGACTGAAAGTGCATTTAAAGCAATAAAAACTGAAAATGAGTGTCACGCCTAAACCAAAGGACTTATGCACACATTTCAACATGTATTTAGTTCAGGTTGACCTCCTGAAGCCTAAATGAGCATTAATTTGACTACACAAATCATTCCTATGAAGGAACATTCAAAGTAAAAAAACGGGCTCAACTCGGACTGAAAGTGCATTTAAAGCAATAAAAACTGAAAATGAGTGTCACGCCTAAACCAAAGGACTTATGCACACATTTCAACATGTATTTAGTTCAGGTTGACCTCCTGAAGCCTAAATGAGCATTAATTTGACTACACAACTCATTCCTATGAAGGAACATTCAAAGTAAAAAAACGGGCTCAACTCGGACTGAAAGTGCATTTAAAGCAATAAAAACTGAAAATGAGTGTCACGCCTAAACCAAAGGACTTATGCACACATTTCAACATGTATTTAGTTCAGGTTGACCTCCTGAAGCCTAAATGAGCATTAATTTGATCACACAACTCATTCCTATGAAGATACATTCAAACTCAGAAACGTGCTCTACTCGGCCTGAAAATGCATTTCAAGCAATAAAAACTCAAAATGAGTGTCACGCCTAAACCAAAGGACTTATGCACACATTTCAACATGTATTTAGTTCAGGTTGACATTCTGAAGCCTAAATGAGCATTAATTTGACTACACAACTTATTCCTATGAAGATACATTCAAAGTAAAAAAACGGGCTCAACTCGGACTGAAAGTGCATTTAAAGCAATAAAAACTGAAAATGAGTGTCACGGCTAAACCAAAGGACTTATGCACACATTTCAACATGTATTTAGTTCAGGTTGACGTCCTGAAGCCTAAATGAGCATTAATTTGACTACACAACTCATTCCTATGAAGGTACATTCAAAGTCACAAAACGTGCTCAACTAGGCCTGAAAGTGCATTTAAAGCAATAAAAACTCAAAATGAGTGTCACGCCTAAACCAAAAGGACTTATGCACACATTTCAACATGTATTTAGTTCAGGTTGACCTCCTGAAGCCTAAATCACCATTAATTTGACTGCACAACTTATTCCTATGAAGATACATTCAAAGTAAAAAAACGGGCTCAACTCGGACTGAAAGTGCATTTAAAGCAATAAAAACTGAAAATGAGTGTCACGCCTAAACCAAAGGACTTATGCACACATTTCAACATGTATTTAGTTCAGGTTGACCTCCTGAAGCCTAAATCACCATTAATTTGACTGCACAACTTATTCCTATGAAGATACATTCAAAGTAAAAAAACGGGCTCAACTCGGACTGAAAGTGCATTTAAAGCAATAAAAACTGAAAATGAGTGTCACGCCTAAACCAAAGGACTTATGCACACATTTCAACATGTATTTAGTTCAGGTTGACCTCCTGAAGCCTAAATGAGCATTAATTTGACTACACAACTCATTCCTATGAAGGAACATTCAAAGTAAAAAAACGGGCTCAACTCGGACTGAAAGTGCATTTAAAGCAATAAAAACTGAAAATGAGTGTCACGCCTAAACCAAAGGACTTATGCACACATTTCAACATGTATTTAGTTCAGGTTGACCTCCTGAAGCCTAAATGAGCATTAATTTGACTACACAACTCATTCCTATGAAGGTACATTCAAAGTCACAAAACGTGCTCAACTAGGCCTGAAAGTGCATTTAAAGCAATAAAAACTCAAAATGAGTGTCACGCCTAAACCAAAGGACTTATGCACACATTTCAACATGTATTTAGTTCAGGTTGACCTCCTGAAGCCTAAATGAGCATTAATTTGACTACACAACTCATTCCTATGAAGGTACATTCAAAGTCACAAAACGTGCTCAACTCGGACTGAAAGTGCATTTAAAGCAATAAAAACTGAAAATGAGTGTCACGCCTAAACCAAAGGACTTATGCACACATTTCAACATGTATTTAATTCAGGTTGACGTCCTGAAGCCTAAATGAGCATTAATTTGACTACACAACTTATTCCTATGAAGATACATTCAAAGTAAAAAAACGTGTTCTACTCGGCCTGAAAATGCATTTAAAGCAATAAAAACTCAAATTGAGTGTCACACCTAAACCAAAGGACTTATGCACACATTTCAACATGTATTTAGTTCAGGTTGACCTCCAGAAGCCTAAATGAGCATTTATTTGACTACACAACTCATTCCTATGAAGGTACATTCAAAGTCACAAAACGTGCTCAACTAAGCCTGAAAGTGCATTTAAAGCAATAAAATCTCAAAATGAGTTTCACGCCTAAATCAAAGGACTTATGCACACATTTCAACATGTATTTAGTTTAGGTTGACCTCCTGAAGCATAAATGAGCATTAATTTGATCACACAACTCATTCCCATGAAGATACATTCAAAGTCAGTAAGTGCCCTGCTCTGTCTGAAAATGCATTTGAATCAATAAAAACTAAAATTGAGTGTCATGCCTAAACCAAAGGACGTCTGCACACATTTCAACGTCTAAAGTGTTGTTTCCGATGCGTGCTAGTGTATGTGTGCGTGCGTGTGTGAGAGTGTGTAGGTGTGTGCGTGTGTTTGTGTGTGTTTGTGTGGGTGCGTGCGTGTGTGTGTGTGCGTGTGTGTGTTGTGCGCACCCCCCCCCCCCCCCCAAAAAAAGTACTGTATTCGGATAAAAATGACGAATTACTCAGAGGTTTTAACTTTTGCTTGCACTTGATTTGTTCTGACACCGACGACGTCCACCAATGACAGCCCGAGTGGATCTAGCACACGTGGTGTGAGAGCAGGGGGAGGTGAAAAGATGCAAAGCCTAGGTGATTGGCTGTGCATCTTTCAGTCTTCCACGTGGGTTAGTCTTTGATCTTCAATCAGTGTCCAAATGTTGTTTACATGCGTAGCGTGTGCGGATGTGTGTGCCTCTCATGAGTTTGTGTGTGTGTTTGCGCGCGCGTGATCGTGTGCCCATACATGTGTGAGTGTTTCTTTGATCTAAATCATCGTTGGCGTGTTGTTTACGATACGTGCTCGTCTGTGCGTACGTTTGTGTGAGTGTGTGTGCGTGCGTTTGTGTGTGTGCTTGCTGCGTGCTGGCGCGCTCGGAAGCGTGTGTGTCACAGAGAAAGAGAGGGAGCGGGATCGCTGGCCTGTATGTACTCTATGTGAAACACACAGGACATTTGTAATTTCGTCCCTTTCACATTTTTTGGCTTTTTTAAAAATAAAACTTATTTTCATCAATGGTTCATAATGAGTGTCACGCCTAGACCAAATGACTTATGCACACATTTCAACATTTATTTAGTTCAGGTTGACCTCCTGAAGCCTAAATGAGCGTTAATTTGACCACACAACTCATTCCTATGAAGGAACATTCAAAGTAAAAAAACGGGCTCAACTCGGACTGAAAGTGCATTTAAAGCAATAAAAACTGAAAATGAGTGTCACGCCTAAACCAAAGGACTTATGCACACATTTCAACATGTATTTAGTTCAGGTTGACATTCTGAAGCCTAAATGAGCATTAATTTGATCACACAACTCTTTCCTATGAAGGAACATTCAAAGTAAAAAAACGGGCTCAACTCGGACTGAAAGTGCATTTAAAGCAATAAAAACTGAAAATGAGTGTCACGCCTAAACCAAAGGACTTATGCACACATTTCAACATGTACTTAGTTCAGGTTGACCTCCTGAAGCCTAAATCACCATTAATTTGACTACACAACTTATTCCTATGAAGGTACATTCAAAGTCACAAAACGTGCTCAACTAGGCCTGAAAGTGCATTTAAAGCAATAAAAACTCAAAATGAGTGTCACGCCTAAACCAAAGGACTTATGCACACATTTCAACATGTATTTAGTTCAGGTTGACCTCCTGAAGTCTAAATCACCATTAATTTGACTACACAACTTATTCCTATGAAGATACATTCAAAGTAAAAAAACGGGCTCAACTCGGACTGAAAGTGCATTTAAAGCAATAAAAACTGAAAATGAGTGTCACGCCTAAACCAAAGGACTTATGCACACATTTCAACATGTATTTAGTTCAGGTTGACCTCCTGAAGCCTAAATGAGCATTAATTTGACTACACAACTCATTCCTATGAAGGAACATTCAAAGTAAAAAAAACGGGCTCAACTAGGAGTGAAAGTGCATTTAAAGCAATAAAAACTGAAAATGAGTGTCACGCCTAAACCAAAGGACTTATGCACACATTTCAACATGTATTTAGTTCAGGTTGACCTCCTGAAGCCTAAATGAGCGTTAATTTGACCACACAACTCATTCCTATGAAGGAACATTCAAAGTAAAAAAACGGGCTCAACTCGGACTGAAAGTGCATTTAAAGCAATAAAAACTGAAAATGAGTGTCACGCCTAAACCAAAGGACTTATGCACACATTTCAACATGTATTTAGTTCAGGTTGACATTCTGAAGCCTAAATGAGCATTAATTTGACTACACAACTTATTCCTATGAAGGAACATTCAAAGTAAAAAAACGGGCTCAACTCGGACTGAAAGTGCATTTAAAGCAATAAAAACTGAAAATGAGTGTCACGCCTAAACCAAAGGACTTATGCACACATTTCAACATGTATTTAGTTCAGGTTGACGTCCTGAAGCCTAAATGAGCATTAATTTGACTACACAACTCATTCCTATGAAGGAACATTCAAAGTAAAAAAACGGGCTCAACTCGGACTGAAAGTGCATTTAAAGCAATAAAAACTGAAAATGAGTGTCACGCCTAAACCAAAGGACTTATGCACACATTTCAACATGTATTTAGTTCAGGTTGACCTCCTGAAGCCTAAATGAGCATTAATTTGATCACACAACTCATTCCTATGAAGATACATTCAAACTCAGAAACGTGCTCTACTCGGCCTGAAAATGCATTTCAAGCAATAAAAACTCAAAATGATTGTCACGCCTAAACCAAAGGACTTATGCACACATTTCAACATGTATTTAGTTCAGGTTGACATTCTGAAGCCTAAATGAGCATTAATTTGACTACACAACTTATTCCTATGAAGATACATTCAAAGTAAAAAAACGGGCTCAACTCGGACTGAAAGTGCATTTAAAGCAATAAAAACTGAAAATGAGTGTCACGGCTAAACCAAAGGACTTATGCACACATTTCAACATGTATTTAGTTCAGGTTGACGTCCTGAAGCCTAAATGAGCATTAATTTGACTACACAACTCATTCCTATGAAGGAACATTCAAAGTAAAAAAACGGGCTCAAATGGGACTGAAAGTGCATTTAAAGCAATAAAAACTCAAAATGAGTGTCACGCCTAAACCAAAGGACTTATGCACACATTTCAACATGTATTTAGTTCAGGTTGACCTCCTGAAGCCTAAATGAGCATTAATTTGACTACACAACTCATTCCTATGAAGGAACATTCAAAGTAAAAAAACGGGCTCAAATGGGACTGAAAGTGCATTTAAAGCAATAAAAACTGAAAATGAGTGTCACGCCTAAACCAAAGGACTTATGCACACATTTCAACATGTATTGAGTTCAGGTTGACCTCCTGAAGCCTAAATGAGCATTAATTTGACTACACAACTTATTCCTATGAAGATACATTCAAAGTACAAAAACGTGCTCTACTCGGCCTGAAAATGCATTTAAAGCAAGAAAAAATCAAAATGAGTGTCACACCTAAACCTACATTTAAAGTAAAAAAACGTGCTCTACTCGGCCTGAAAATGCATTTAAAGCAATAAAAACTCAAATTGAGTGTCACACCTAAACCAAAGGACTTATGCACACATTTCAACATGTATTTAGTTCAGGTTGACCTCCTGAAGCCTAAATGAGCATTAATTTGACTACACTAATCATTCCTATGAAGGAACATTCAAAGTAAAAAAACGGGCTTAACTCGGACTGAAAGTGCATTTAAAGCAATAAAAACTGAAAATGAGTGTCACGCCTAAACCAAAGGACTTATGCACACATTTCAACATGTATTTAGTTCAGGTTGACCTCCTGAAGCCTAAATGTGCATTAATTTGACTACACAACTCATTCCTATGAAGGAACATTCAAAGTAAAAAAACGGGCTCAACTCGGACTGAAAGTGCATTTAAAGCAATAAAAACTGAAAATGAGTGTCACGCCTAAACCAAAGGACTTATGCACACATTTCAACATGTATTGAGTTCAGGTTGACCTCCTGAAGCCTAAATGAGCATTAATTTGACTACACAACTTATTCCTATGAAGATACATTCAAAGTAAAAAAACGGGCTCAACTCGGACTGAAAGTGCATTTAAAGCAATAAAAACTGAAAATGAGTGTCACGCCTAAACCAAAGGACTTATGCACACATTTCAACATGTATTTAGTTCAGGTTGACCTCCTGAAGCCTAAATGAGCATTAATTTGACTACACAACTCATTCCTATGAAGGAACATTCAAAGTCAAAAAACGGGCTCAACTCGGCCTGAAAGTGCATTTAAAGCAATAAAAACTGAAAATGAGTGTCACGCCTAAACCAAAGGACTTATGCACACATTTCAACATGTACTTAGTTCAGGTTGACCTCCTGAAGCCTAAATCACCATTAATTTGACTACACAACTTATTCCTATGAAGGTACATTCAAAGTCACAAAACGTGCTCAACTAGGCCTGAAAGTGCATTTAAAGCAATAAAAACTCAAAATGAGTGTCACGCCTAAACCAAAGGACTTATGCACACATTTCAACATGTATTTAGTTCAGGTTGACCTCCTGAAGCCTAAATGAGCATTTATTTGACTACACAACTCATTCCTATGAAGAAACATTCAAAGTAAAAAAACGGGCTCAACTCGGACTGAAAGTGCATTTAAAGCAATAAAAACTGAAAATGAGTGTCACGCCAAAACCAAAGGACTTATGCACACATTTCAACATGTATTTAGTTCAGGTTGACCTCCTGAAGCCTAAATGAGCATTAATTTGACTACACAAATCATTCCTATGAAGGAACATTCAAAGTAAAAAAACGGGCTCAACTCGGACTGAAAGTGCATTTAAAGCAATAAAAACTGAAAATGAGTGTCACGCCTAAACCAAAGGACTTATGCACACATTTCAACATGTATTTAGTTCAGGTTGACCTCCTGAAGCCTAAATGAGCATTAATTTGACTACACAACTTATTCCTATGAAGATACATTCAAAGTAAAAAAACGGGCTCAACTCGGACTGAAAGTGCATTTAAAGCAATAAAAACTGAAAATGAGTGTCACGCCTAAACCAAAGGACTTATGCACACATTTCAACATGTATTTAGTTCAGGTTGACCTCCTGAAGCCTAAATGAACATTAATTTGACTACACAACTCATTCCTATGAAGGTACATTCAAAGTCACAAAACGTGCTCAACTAGGCTTGAAAGTGCATTTAAAGCAATAAAAACTCAAAATGAGTGTCACGCCTAAACCAAAGGACTTATGCACACATTTCAACATGTATTTAGTTCAGGTTGACCTCCTGAAGTCTAAATCACCATTAATTTGACTACACAACTTATTCCTATGAAGATACATTCAAAGTAAAAAAACGGGCTCAACTCGGACTGAAAGTGCATTTAAAGCAATAAAAACTGAAAATGAGTGTCACGCCTAAACCAAAGGACTTATGCACACATTTCAACATGTATTTAGTTCAGGTTGACCTCCTGAAGCCTAAATGAGCATTAATTTGACTACACAACTCATTCCTATGAAGGAACATTCAAAGTAAAAAAAACGGGCTCAACTAGGAGTGAAAGTGCATTTAAAGCAATAAAAACTGAAAATGAGTGTCACGCCTAAACCAAAGGACTTATGCACACATTTCAACATGTATTTAGTTCAGGTTGACCTCCTGAAGCCTAAATGAGCGTTAATTTGACCACACAACTCATTCCTATGAAGGAACATTCAAAGTAAAAAAACGGGCTCAACTCGGACTGAAAGTGCATTTAAAGCAATAAAAACTGAAAATGAGTGTCACGCCTAAACCAAAGGACTTATGCACACATTTCAACATGTATTTAGTTCAGGTTGACATTCTGAAGCCTAAATGAGCATTAATTTGACTACACAACTTATTCCTATGAAGGAACATTCAAAGTAAAAAAACGGGCTCAACTCGGACTGAAAGTGCATTTAAAGCAATAAAAACTGAAAATGAGTGTCACGCCTAAACCAAAGGACTTATGCACACATTTCAACATGTATTTAGTTCAGGTTGACCTCCTGAAGCCTAAATGTGCATTAATTTGACTACACAACTCATTCCTATGAAGGAACATTCAAAGTAAAAAAACGGGCTCAACTCGGACTGAAAGTGCATTTAAAGCAATAAAAACTGAAAATGAGTGTCACGCCTAAACCAAAGGACTTATGCACACATTTCAACATGTATTTAGTTCAGGTTGACCTCCTGAAGCCTAAATGAGCATTAATTTGACTACACAACTCATTCCTATGAAGGAACATTCAAAGTAAAAAAACGGGCTCAACTCGGACTGAAAGTGCATTTAAAGCAATAAAAACTCAAAATGAGTGTCACGCCTAAACCAAAGGACTTATGCACACATTTCAACATGTATTTAGTTCAGGTTGACCTCCTGAAGCCTAAATCACCATTAATTTGACTACACAACTTATTCCTATGAAGATACATTCAAAGTAAAAAAACGGGCTCAACTCGGACTGAAAGTGCATTTAAAGCAATAAAAACTGAAAATGAGTGTCACGCCTAAACCAAAGGACTTATGCACACATTTCAACGTGTATTTAGTTCAGGTTGACCTCCTGAAGCCTAAATGAGCATTAATTTGACTACACAACTCATTCCTATGAAGGTACATTCAAAGTAAAAAAACGGGCTCAACTCGGACTGAAAGTGCATTTAAAGCAATAAAAACTCAAAATGAGTGTCACGCCTAAACCAAAGGACTTATGCACACATTTCAACATGTATTTAGTTCAGGTTGACCTCCTGAAGCCTAAATGAACATTAATTTGACTACACAACTTATTCCTATGAAGATACATTCAAAGTAAAAAAACGGGCTCAACTCGGACTGAAAGTGCATTTAAAGCAATAAAAACTGAAAATGAGTGTCACGCCTAAACCAAAGGACTTATGCACACATTTCAACGTGTATTTAGTTCAGGTTGACCTCCTGAAGCCTAAATGAGCATTAATTTGACTACACAACTCATTCCTATGAAGGTACATTCAAAGTCACAAAACGTGCTCAACTAGGCCTGAAAGTGCATTTAAAGCAATAAAAACTCAAAATGAGTGTCACGCCTAAACCAAAGGACTTATGCACACATTTCAACATGTATTTAGTTCAGGTTGACCTCCTGAAGCCTAAATCACCATTAATTTGACTACACAACTTATTCCTATGAAGATACATTCAAAGTAAAAAAA
The DNA here is from genome assembly GCF_025434085.1 of Hippocampus zosterae. Taxonomy (NCBI): domain Eukaryota; kingdom Metazoa; phylum Chordata; class Actinopteri; order Syngnathiformes; family Syngnathidae; genus Hippocampus; species Hippocampus zosterae. Next base: position 41,463,646 of record NC_067451.1, on the reverse strand, counting down.
CGGGCTCAACTCGGACTGAAAGTGCATTTAAAGCAATAAAAACTGAAAATGAGTGTCACGCCTAAACCAAAGGACTTATGCACACATTTCAACATGTATTTAGTTCAGGTTGACCTCCTGAAGCCTAAATGAGCATTAATTTGACTACACAAATCATTCCTATGAAGGAACATTCAAAGTAAAAAAACGGGCTCAACTCGGACTGAAAGTGCATTTAAAGCAATAAAAACTGAAAATGAGTGTCACGCCTAAACCAAAGGACTTATGCACACATTTCAACATGTATTTAGTTCAGGTTGACCTCCTGAAGCCTAAATGAGCATTAATTTGACTACACAACTCATTCCTATGAAGGAACATTCAAAGTAAAAAAACGGGCTCAACTCGGACTGAAAGTGCATTTAAAGCAATAAAAACTCAAAATGAGTGTCACGCCTAAACCAAAGGACTTATGCACACATTTCAACATGTATTTAGTTCAGGTTGACCTCCTGAAGCCTAAATGAGCATTAATTTGACTACACAACTCATTCCTATGAAGGAACATTCAAAGTAAAAAAACGGGCTCAACTCGGACTGAAAGTGCATTTAAAGCAATAAAAACTGAAAATGAGTGTCACGCCTAAACCAAAGGACTTATGCACACATTTCAACATGTATTTAGTTCAGGTTGACATTCTGAAGCCTAAATGAGCATTAATTTGACTACACAACTTATTCCTATGAAGGAACATTCAAAGTAAAAAAACGGGCTCAACTCGGACTGAAAGTGCATTTAAAGCAATAAAAACTGAAAATGAGTGTCACGCCTAAACCAAAGGACTTATGCACACATTTCAACATGTATTTAGTTCAGGTTGACGTCCTGAAGCCTAAATGAGCATTAATTTGACTACACAACTCATTCCTATGAAGGAACATTCAAAGTAAAAAAACGGGCTCAACTCGGACTGAAAGTGCATTTAAAGCAATAAAAACTGAAAATGAGTGTCACGCCTAAACCAAAGGACTTATGCACACATTTCAACATGTATTTAGTTCAGGTTGACCTCCTGAAGCCTAAATGAGCATTAATTTGATCACACAACTCATTCCTATGAAGATACATTCAAACTCAGAAACGTGCTCTACTCGGCCTGAAAATGCATTTCAAGCAATAAAAACTCAAAATGATTGTCACGCCTAAACCAAAGGACTTATGCACACATTTCAACATGTATTTAGTTCAGGTTGACATTCTGAAGCCTAAATGAGCATTAATTTGACTACACAACTTATTCCTATGAAGATACATTCAAAGTAAAAAAACGGGCTCAACTCGGACTGAAAGTGCATTTAAAGCAATAAAAACTGAAAATGAGTGTCACGGCTAAACCAAAGGACTTATGCACACATTTCAACATGTATTTAGTTCAGGTTGACGTCCTGAAGCCTAAATGAGCATTAATTTGACTACACAACTCATTCCTATGAAGGAACATTCAAAGTAAAAAAACGGGCTCAAATGGGACTGAAAGTGCATTTAAAGCAATAAAAACTCAAAATGAGTGTCACGCCTAAACCAAAGGACTTATGCACACATTTCAACATGTATTTAGTTCAGGTTGACCTCCTGAAGCCTAAATGAGCATTAATTTGACTACACAACTCATTCCTATGAAGGAACATTCAAAGTAAAAAAACGGGCTCAAATGGGACTGAAAGTGCATTTAAAGCAATAAAAACTGAAAATGAGTGTCACGCCTAAACCAAAGGACTTATGCACACATTTCAACATGTATTGAGTTCAGGTTGACCTCCTGAAGCCTAAATGAGCATTAATTTGACTACACAACTTATTCCTATGAAGATACATTCAAAGTACAAAAACGTGCTCTACTCGGCCTGAAAATGCATTTAAAGCAAGAAAAAATCAAAATGAGTGTCACACCTAAACCTACATTTAAAGTAAAAAAACGTGCTCTACTCGGCCTGAAAATGCATTTAAAGCAATAAAAACTCAAATTGAGTGTCACACCTAAACCAAAGGACTTATGCACACATTTCAACATGTATTTAGTTCAGGTTGACCTCCTGAAGCCTAAATGAGCATTAATTTGACTACACAAATCATTCCTATGAAGGAACATTCAAAGTAAAAAAACGGGCTTAACTCGGACTGAAAGTGCATTTAAAGCAATAAAAACTGAAAATGAGTGTCACGCCTAAACCAAAGGACTTATGCACACATTTCAACATGTATTTAGTTCAGGTTGACCTCCTGAAGCCTAAATGTGCATTAATTTGACTACACAACTCATTCCTATGAAGGAACATTCAAAGTAAAAAAACGGGCTCAACTCGGACTGAAAGTGCATTTAAAGCAATAAAAACTGAAAATGAGTGTCACGCCTAAACCAAAGGACTTATGCACACATTTCAACATGTATTGAGTTCAGGTTGACCTCCTGAAGCCTAAATGAGCATTAATTTGACTACACAACTTATTCCTATGAAGATACATTCAAAGTAAAAAAACGGGCTCAACTCGGACTGAAAGTGCATTTAAAGCAATAAAAACTGAAAATGAGTGTCACGCCTAAACCAAAGGACTTATGCACACATTTCAACATGTATTTAGTTCAGGTTGACCTCCTGAAGCCTAAATGAGCATTAATTTGACTACACAACTCATTCCTATGAAGGAACATTCAAAGTCAAAAAACGGGCTCAACTCGGCCTGAAAGTGCATTTAAAGCAATAAAAACTGAAAATGAGTGTCACGCCTAAACCAAAGGACTTATGCACACATTTCAACATGTACTTAGTTCAGGTTGACCTCCTGAAGCCTAAATCACCATTAATTTGACTACACAACTTATTCCTATGAAGGTACATTCAAAGTCACAAAACGTGCTCAACTAGGCCTGAAAGTGCATTTAAAGCAATAAAAACTCAAAATGAGTGTCACGCCTAAACCAAAGGACTTATGCACACATTTCAACATGTATTTAGTTCAGGTTGACCTCCTGAAGCCTAAATCACCATTAATTTGACTACACAACTTATTCCTATGAAGATACATTCAAAGTAAAAAAACGGGCTCAACTCGGACTGAAAGTGCATTTAAAGCAATAAAAACTGAAAATGAGTGTCACGCCTAAACCAAAGGACTTATGCACACATTTCAACATGTATTTAGTTCAGGTTGACCTCCTGAAGCCTAAATGAGCATTAATTTGACTACACAACTCATTCCTATGAAGGAACATTCAAAGTAAAAAAACGGGCTCAAATGGGACTGAAAGTGCATTTAAAGCAATAAAAACTGAAAATGAGTGTCACGCCTAAACCAAAGGACTTATGCACACATTTCAACATGTATTTAGTTCAGGTTGACCTCCTGAAGCCTAAATGAGCATTAATTTGACTACACAACTCATTCCTATGAAGGAACATTCAAAGTAAAAAAACGGGCTCAAATGGGACTGAAAGTGCATTTAAAGCAATAAAAACTGAAAATGAGTGTCACGCCTAAACCAAAGGACTTATGCACACATTTCAACATGTATTGAGTTCAGGTTGACCTCCTGAAGCCTAAATGAGCATTAATTTGACTACACAACTTATTCCTATGAAGATACATTCAAAGTACAAAAACGTGCTCTACTCGGCCTGAAAATGCATTTAAAGCAAGAAAAAATCAAAATGAGTGTCACACCTAAACCTACATTTAAAGTAAAAAAACGTGCTCTACTCGGCCTGAAAATGCATTTAAAGCAATAAAAACTCAAATTGAGTGTCACACCTAAACCAAAGGACTTATGCACACATTTCAACATGTATTTAGTTCAGGTTGACCTCCTGAAGCCTAAATGAGCATTAATTTGACTACACAAATCATTCCTATGAAGGAACATTCAAAGTAAAAAAACGGGCTTAACTCGGACTGAAAGTGCATTTAAAGCAATAAAAACTGAAAATGAGTGTCACGCCTAAACCAAAGGACTTATGCACACATTTCAACATGTATTTAGTTCAGGTTGACCTCCTGAAGCCTAAATGTGCATTAATTTGACTACACAACTCATTCCTATGAAGGAACATTCAAAGTAAAAAAACGGGCTCAACTCGGACTGAAAGTGCATTTAAAGCAATAAAAACTGAAAATGAGTGTCACGCCTAAACCAAAGGACTTATGCACACATTTCAACATGTATTGAGTTCAGGTTGACCTCCTGAAGCCTAAATGAGCATTAATTTGACTACACAACTTATTCCTATGAAGATACATTCAAAGTAAAAAAACGGGCTCAACTCGGACTGAAAGTGCATTTAAAGCAATAAAAACTGAAAATGAGTGTCACGCCTAAACCAAAGGACTTATGCACACATTTCAACATGTATTTAGTTCAGGTTGACCTCCTGAAGCCTAAATGAGCATTAATTTGACTACACAACTCATTCCTATGAAGGAACATTCAAAGTCAAAAAATGGGCTCAACTCGGCCTGAAAGTGCATTTAAAGCAATAAAAACTGAAAATGAGTGTCACGCCTAAACCAAAGGACTTATGCACACATTTCAACATGTACTTAGTTCAGGTTGACCTCCTGAAGCCTAAATCACCATTAATTTGACTACACAACTTATTCCTATGAAGGTACATTCAAAGTCACAAAACGTGCTCAACTAGGCCTGAAAGTGCATTTAAAGCAATAAAAACTCAAAATGAGTGTCACGCCTAAACCAAAGGACTTATGCACACATTTCAACATGTATTTAGTTCAGGTTGACCTCCTGAAGCCTAAATCACCATTAATTTGACTACACAACTTATTCCTATGAAGATACATTCAAAGTAAAAAAACGGGCTCAACTCGGACTGAAAGTGCATTTAAAGCAATAAAAACTGAAAATGAGTGTCACGCCTAAACCAAAGGACTTATGCACACATTTCAACATGTATTTAGTTCAGGTTGACCTCCTGAAGCCTAAATGAGCATTAATTTGACTACACAACTCATTCCTATGAAGGAACATTCAAAGTAAAAAAACGGGCTCAACTGGGACTGAAAGTGCATTTAAAGCAATAAAAACTGAAAATGAGTGTCACGCCTAAACCAAAGGACTTATGCACACATTTCAACATGTATTGAGTTCAGGTTGACCTCCTGAAGCCTAAATGAGCATTAATTTGACTACACAACTTATTCCTATGAAGATACATTCAAAGTAAAAAAACGGGCTCAACTCGGACTGAAAGTGCATTTAAAGCAATAAAAACTGAAAATGAGTGTCACGCCTAAACCAAAGGACTTATGCACACATTTCAACATGTATTTAGTTCAGGTTGACCTCCTGAAGCCTAAATGAGCATTAATTTGACTACACAACTCATTCCTATGAAGGAACATTCAAAGTAAAAAAACGGGCTCAACTCGGACTGAAAGTGCATTTAAAGCAATAAAAACTGAAAATGAGTGTCACGCCTAAACCAAAGGACTTATGCACACATTTCAACATGTATTTAGTTCAGGTTGACCTCCTGAAGCCTAAATGAGCATTAATTTGACTACACAACTCATTCCTATGAAGGTACATTCAAAGTCACAAAACGTGCTCAACTAGGCCTGAAAGTGCATTTAAAGCAATAAAAACTCAAAATGAGTGTCACGCCTAAACCAAAGGACTTATGCACACATTTCAACATGTATTTAGTTCAGGTTGACCTCCTGAAGCCTAAATCACCATTAATTTGACTACACAACTTATTCCTATGAAGATACATTCAAAGTAAAAAAACGGGCTCAACTCGGACTGAAAGTGCATTTAAAGCAATAAAAACTGAAAATGAGTGTCACGCCTAAACCAAAGGACTTATGCACACATTTCAACATGTATTTAGTTCAGGTTGACCTCCTGAAGCCTAAATGAGCATTAATTTGATCACACAACTCATTCCTATGAAGATACATTCAAACTCAGAAAGGTGCTCTACTCGGCCTGAAAATGCATTTAAAGCAATAAAAACTCAAAATGAGTGTCACGCCTAAACCAAAGGACTTATGCACACATTTCAACATGTATTTAGTTCAGGTTGACATTCTGAAGCCTAAATGAGCATTAATTTGACTACACAACTTATTCCTATGAAGATACATTCAAAGTAAAAAAACGGGCTCAACTCGGACTGAAAGTGCATTTAAAGCAATAAAAACTGAAAATGAGTGTCACGCCTAAACCAAAGGACTTATGCACACATTTCAACGTGTATTTAGTTCAGGTTGACCTCCTGAAGCCTAAATGAGCATTAATTTGACTACACAACTCATTCCTATGAAGGTACATTCAAAGTCACAAAACGTGCTCAACTAGGCCTGAAAGTGCATTTAAAGCAATAAAAACTCAAAATGAGTGTCACGCCTAAACCAAAGGACTTATGCACACATTTCAACATGTATTTAGTTCAGGTTGACCTCCTGAAGCCTAAATCACCATTAATTTGACTACACAACTTATTCCTATGAAGATACATTCAAAGTAAAAAAACGGGCTCAACTCGGACTGAAAGTGCATTTAAAGCAATAAAAACTGAAAATGAGTGTCACGCCTAAACCAAAGGACTTATGCACACATTTCAACATGTATTTAGTTCAGGTTGACCTCCTGAAGCCTAAATGAGCATTAATTTGACTACACAAATCATTCCTATGAAGGAACATTCAAAGTAAAAAAACGGGCTCAACTCGGACTGAAAGTGCATTTAAAGCAATAAAAACTGAAAATGAGTGTCACGCCTAAACCAAAGGACTTATGCACACATTTCAACATGTATTTAGTTCAGGTTGACCTCCTGAAGCCTAAATGAGCATTAATTTGACTACACAACTCATTCCTATGAAGGAACATTCAAAGTAAAAAAACGGGCTCAACTCGGACTGAAAGTGCATTTAAAGCAATAAAAACTGAAAATGAGTGTCACGCCTAAACCAAAGGACTTATGCACACATTTCAACATGTATTTAGTTCAGGTTGACCTCCTGAAGCCTAAATGAGCATTAATTTGATCACACAACTCATTCCTATGAAGATACATTCAAACTCAGAAACGTGCTCTACTCGGCCTGAAAATGCATTTCAAGCAATAAAAACTCAAAATGAGTGTCACGCCTAAACCAAAGGACTTATGCACACATTTCAACATGTATTTAGTTCAGGTTGACATTCTGAAGCCTAAATGAGCATTAATTTGACTACACAACTTATTCCTATGAAGATACATTCAAAGTAAAAAAACGGGCTCAACTCGGACTGAAAGTGCATTTAAAGCAATAAAAACTGAAAATGAGTGTCACGGCTAAACCAAAGGACTTATGCACACATTTCAACATGTATTTAGTTCAGGTTGACGTCCTGAAGCCTAAATGAGCATTAATTTGACTACACAACTCATTCCTATGAAGGTACATTCAAAGTCACAAAACGTGCTCAACTAGGCCTGAAAGTGCATTTAAAGCAATAAAAACTCAAAATGAGTGTCACGCCTAAACCAAAGGACTTATGCACACATTTCAACATGTATTTAGTTCAGGTTGACCTCCTGAAGCCTAAATCACCATTAATTTGACTGCACAACTTATTCCTATGAAGATACATTCAAAGTAAAAAAACGGGCTCAACTCGGACTGAAAGTGCATTTAAAGCAATAAAAACTGAAAATGAGTGTCACGCCTAAACCAAAGGACTTATGCACACATTTCAACATGTATTTAGTTCAGGTTGACCTCCTGAAGCCTAAATCACCATTAATTTGACTGCACAACTTATTCCTATGAAGATACATTCAAAGTAAAAAAACGGGCTCAACTCGGACTGAAAGTGCATTTAAAGCAATAAAAACTGAAAATGAGTGTCACGCCTAAACCAAAGGACTTATGCACACATTTCAACATGTATTTAGTTCAGGTTGACCTCCTGAAGCCTAAATGAGCATTAATTTGACTACACAACTCATTCCTATGAAGGAACATTCAAAGTAAAAAAACGGGCTCAACTCGGACTGAAAGTGCATTTAAAGCAATAAAAACTGAAAATGAGTGTCACGCCTAAACCAAAGGACTTATGCACACATTTCAACATGTATTTAGTTCAGGTTGACCTCCTGAAGCCTAAATGAGCATTAATTTGACTACACAACTCATTCCTATGAAGGTACATTCAAAGTCACAAAACGTGCTCAACTAGGCCTGAAAGTGCATTTAAAGCAATAAAAACTCAAAATGAGTGTCACGCCTAAACCAAAGGACTTATGCACACATTTCAACATGTATTTAGTTCAGGTTGACCTCCTGAAGCCTAAATGAGCATTAATTTGACTACACAACTTATTCCTATGAAGATACATTCAAAGTAAAAAAACGTGTTCTACTCGGCCTGAAAATGCATTTAAAGCAATAAAAACTCAAATTGAGTGTCACACCTAAACCAAAGGACTTATGCACACATTTCAACATGTATTTAGTTCAGGTTGACCTCCAGAAGCCTAAATGAGCATTTATTTGACTACACAACTCATTCCTATGAAGGTACATTCAAAGTCACAAAACGTGCTCAACTAAGCCTGAAAGTGCATTTAAAGCAATAAAATCTCAAAATGAGTTTCACGCCTAAATCAAAGGACTTATGCACACATTTCAACATGTATTTAGTTTAGGTTGACCTCCTGAAGCATAAATGAGCATTAATTTGATCACACAACTCATTCCCATGAAGATACATTCAAAGTCAGTAAGTGCCCTGCTCTGTCTGAAAATGCATTTGAATCAATAAAAACTAAAATTGAGTGTCATGCCTAAACCAAAGGACGTCTGCACACATTTCAACGTCTAAAGTGTTGTTTCCGATGCGTGCTAGTGTATGTGTGCGTGCGTGTGTGAGAGTGTGTAGGTGTGTGCGTGTGTTTGTGTGTGTTTGTGTGGGTGCGTGCGTGTGTGTGTGTGCGTGTGTGTGTTGTGCGCACCCCCCCCCCCAAAAAAAAAGTACTGTATTCGGATAAAAATGACGAATTACTCAGAGGTTTTAACTTTTGCTTGCACTTGATTTGTTCTGACACCGACGACGTCCACCAATGACAGCCCGAGTGGATCTAGCACACGTGGTGTGAGAGCAGGGGGAGGTGAAAAGATGCAAAGCCTAGGTGATTGGCTGTGCATCTTTCAGTCTTCCACGTGGGTTAGTCTTTGATCTTCAATCAGTGTCCAAATGTTGTTTACATGCGTAGCGTGTGCGGATGTGTGTGCCTCTCATGAGTTTGTGTGTGTGTTTGCGCGCGCGTGATCGTGTGCCCATACATGTGTGAGTGTTTCTTTGATCTAAATCATCGTTGGCGTGTTGTTTACGATACGTGCTCGTCTGTGCGTACGTTTGTGTGAGTGTGTGTGCGTGCGTTTGTGTGTGTGCTTGCTGCGTGCTGGCGCGCTCGGAAGCGTGTGTGTCACAGAGAAAGAGAGGGAGCGGGATCGCTGGCCTGTATGTACTCTATGTGAAACACACAGGACATTTGTAATTTCGTCCCTTTCACATTTTTTGGCTTTTTTAAAAATAAAACTTATTTTCATCAATGGTTCATAATGAGTGTCACGCCTAGACCAAATGACTTATGCACACATTTCAACATTTATTTAGTTCAGGTTGACCTCCTGAAGCCTAAATGAGCGTTAATTTGACCACACAACTCATTCCTATGAAGGAACATTCAAAGTAAAAAAACGGGCTCAACTCGGACTGAAAGTGCATTTAAAGCAATAAAAACTGAAAATGAGTGTCACGCCTAAACCAAAGGACTTATGCACACATTTCAACATGTATTTAGTTCAGGTTGACATTCTGAAGCCTAAATGAGCATTAATTTGATCACACAACTCTTTCCTATGAAGGAACATTCAAAGTAAAAAAACGGGCTCAACTCGGACTGAAAGTGCATTTAAAGCAATAAAAACTGAAAATGAGTGTCACGCCTAAACCAAAGGACTTATGCACACATTTCAACATGTACTTAGTTCAGGTTGACCTCCTGAAGCCTAAATCACCATTAATTTGACTACACAACTTATTCCTATGAAGGTACATTCAAAGTCACAAAACGTGCTCAACTAGGCCTGAAAGTGCACTTAAAGCAATAAAAACTCAAAATGAGTGTCACGCCTAAACCAAAGGACTTATGCACACATTTCAACATGTATTTAGTTCAGGTTGACCTCCTGAAGCCTAAATCACCATTAATTTGACTACACAACTTATTCCTATGAAGATACATTCAAAGTAAAAAAACGGGCTCAACTCGGACTGAAAGTGCATTTAAAGCAATAAAAACTGAAAATGAGTGTCACGCCTAAACCAAAGGACTTATGCACACATTTCAACATGTATTTAGTTCAGGTTGACCTCCTGAAGCCTAAATGAGCATTAATTTGACTACACAACTCATTCCTATGAAGGAACATTCAAAGTAAAAAAACGGGCTCAACTCGGACTGAAAGTGCATTTAAAGCAATAAAAACTGAAAATGAGTGTCACGCCTAAACCAAAGGACTTATGCACACATTTCAACATGTATTTAGTTCAGGTTGACCTCCTGAAGCCTAAATGAGCGTTAATTTGACCACACAACTCATTCCTATGAAGGAACATTCAAAGTAAAAAAACGGGCTCAACTCGGACTGAAAGTGCATTTAAAGCAATAAAAACTGAAAATGAGTGTCACGCCTAAACCAAAGGAATTATGCACACATTTCAACATGTATTTAGTTCAGGTTGACATTCTGAAGCCTAAATGAGCATTAATTTGACTACACAACTTATTCCTATGAAGGAACATTCAAAGTAAAAAAACGGGCTCAACTCGGACTGAAAGTGCATTTAAAGCAATAAAAACTGAAAATGAGTGTCACGCCTAAACCAAAGGACTTATGCACACATTTCAACATGTATTTAGTTCAGGTTGACCTCCTGAAGCCTAAATGAGCATTAATTTGATCACACAACTCATTCCTATGAAGATACATTCAAACTCAGAAACGTGCTCTACTCGGCCTGAAAATGCATTTCAAGCAATAAAAACTCAAAATGAGTGTCACGCCTAAACCAAAGGACTTATGCACACATTTCAACATGTATTTAGTTCAGGTTGACATTCTGAAGCCTAAATGAGCATTAATTTGACTACACAACTTATTCCTATGAAGATACATTCAAAGTAAAAAAACGGGCTCAACTCGGACTGAAAGTGCATTTAAAGCAATAAAAACTCAAAATGAGTGTCACGCCTAAACCAAAGGACTTATGCACACATTTCAACATGTATTTAGTTCAGGTTGACCTCCTGAAGCCTAAATGAGCATTAATTTGACTACACAACTCATTCCTATGAAGGAACATTCAAAGTAAAAAAACGGGCTCAACTCGGACTGAAAGTGCATTTAAAGCAATAAAAACTGAAAATGAGTGTCACGCCTAAACCAAAGGACTTATGCACACATTTCAACATGTATTTAGTTCAGGTTGACGTCCTGAAGCCTAAATGAGCATTAATTTGACTACACAACTTATTCCTATGAAGATACATTCAAAGTAAAAAAACGTGTTCTACTCGGCCTGAAAATGCATTTAAAGCAATAAAAACTCAAAATGAGTGTCACGCCTAAACCAAAGGCCTTATGCACACATTTCAACATGTATTTAGTTCAGGTTGACCTCCTGAAGCCTAAATGAGCATTAATTTGACTACACAACTCATTCCTATGAAGGAACATTCAAAGTAAAAAAACGGGCTCAACTCGGACTGAAAGTGCATTTAAAGCAATAAAAACTGAAAATGAGTGTCACGCCTAAACCAAAGGACATGTATTTAGTTCAGGTTGACCTCCTGAAGCCTAAATGAGCATTAATTTGACTACACAAATCATTCCTATGAAGGAACATTCAAAGTAAAAAAACGGGCTTAACTCGGACTGAAAGTGCATTTAAAGCAATAAAAACTGAAAATGAGTGTCACGCCTAAACCAAAGGACTTATGCACACATTTCAACATGTATTTAGTTCAGGTTGACCTCCTGAAGCCTAAATGAGCATTAATTTGACTACACAACTTATTCCTATGAAGATACATTCAAAGTAAAAAAACGGGCTCAACTCGGACTGAAAGTGCATTTAAAGCAATAAAAACTGAAAATGAGTGTCACGCCTAAACCAAAGGACTTATGCACACATTTCAACATGTATTTAGTTCAGGTTGACCTCCTGAAGCCTAAATGAGCATTAATTTGACTACACAACTCATTCCTATGAAGGAACATTCAAAGTAAAAAAACGGGCTCAACTCGGACTGAAAGTGCATTTAAAGCAATAAAAACTGATAATTAGTGTCACGCCTAAACCAAAGGACTTATGCACACATTTCAACATATATTTAGTTCAGGTTGACCTCCTGAAGCCTAAATGAGCATTAATTTGACTACACAACTCATTCCATTGAAGGTACATTCAAAGTCACAAAACGTGCTCAACTAGGCCTGAAAGTGCATTTAAAGCAATAAAAACTCAAAATGAGTGTCACGCCTAAACCAAAGGACTTATGCACACATTTCAACATGTATTTAGTTCAGGTTGACCTCCTGAAGCCTAAATCACCATTAATTTGACTACACAACTTATTCCTATGAAGATACATTCAAAGTAAAAAAACGGGCTCAACTCGGACTGAAAGTGCATTTAAAGCAATAAAAACTGAAAATGAGTGTCACGCCTAAACCAAAGGACTTATGCACACATTTCAACATGTATTTAGTTCAGGTTGACCTCCTGAAGCCTAAATGAGCATTAATTTGACTACACAAATCATTCCTATGAAGGAACATTCAAAGTAAAAAAACGGGCTCAACTCGGACTGAAAGTGCATTTAAAGCAATAAAAACTGAAAATGAGTGTCACGCCTAAACCAAAGGACTTATGCACACATTTCAACATGTATTTAGTTCAGGTTGACGTCCTGAAGCCTAAATGAGCATTAATTTGACTACACAACTTATTCCTATGAAGATACATTCAAAGTAAAAAAAACGTGCTCTACTCGGCCTGAAAATGCATTTAAAGCAATAAAAACTCAAAATGAGTGTCACGCCTAAACCAAAGGCCTTATGCACACATTTCAACATGTATTTAATTCAGGTTGACCTCCTGAAGCCTAAATGAGCATTAATTTGACTACACAACTCATTCCTATGAAGGAACATTCAAAGTAAAAAAACGGGCTCAACTCGGACTGAAAGTGCATTTAAAGCAATAAAAACTGAAAATGAGTGTCACGCCTAAACCAAAGGACTTATGCACACATTTCAACATGTACTTAGTTCAGGTTGACCTCCTGAAGCCTAAATGAGCATTAATTTGACTACACAACTCATTCCTATGAAGGTACATTCAAAGTCACAAAACGTGCTCAACTAGGCCTGAAAGTGCATTTAAAGCAATAAAAACTCAAAATGAGTGTCACGCCTAAACCAAAGGACTTAGGCACACATTTCAACATGTATTTAGTTCAGGTTGACATTCTGAATCCTAAATGAGCATTAATTTGACTAAACAACTTATTCCTATGAAGATACATTCAAAGTAAAAAAACGGGCTCAACTCGGACTGAAAGTGCATTTAAAGCAATAAAAACTGAAAATGAGTGTCACGCCTAAACCAAAGGACTTATGCACACATTTCAACATGTATTTAGTTCAGGTTGACCTCCTGAAGCCTAAATCACCATTAATTTGACTACACAACTTATTCCTATGAAGATACATTCAAAGTAAAAAAACGGGCTCAACTCGGACTGAAAGTGCATTTAAAGCAATAAAAACTGAAAATGAGTGTCACGCCTAAACCAAAGGACTTATGCACACATTTCAACATGTATTTAGTTCAGGTTGACCTCCTGAAGCCTAAATCACCATTAATTTGACTACACAACTTATTCCTATGAAGATACATTCAAAGTAAAAAAACTGGCTCAACTCGGACTGAAAGTGCATTTAAAGCAATAAAAACTGAAAATGAGTGTCACGCCTAAACCAAAGGACTTATGCACACATTTCAACATGTATTTAGTTCAGGTTGACCTCCTGAAGCCTAAATGAGCATTAATTTGACTACACAAATCATTCCTATGAAGGAACATTCAAAGTAAAAAAACGGGCTCAACTCGGACTGAAAGTGCATTTAAAGCAATAAAAACTGAAAATGAGTGTCACGCCTAAACCAAAGGACTTATGCACACATTTCAACATGTATTTAGTTCAGGTTGACGTCCTGAAGCCTAAATGAGCATTAATTTGACTACACAACTTATTCCTATGAAGATACATTCAAAGTAAAAAAAACGTGCTCTACTCGGCCTGAAAATGCATTTAAAGCAATAAAAACTCAAAATGAGTGTCACGCCTATACCAAAGGCCTTATGCACACATTTCAACATGTATTTAATTCAGGTTGACCTCCTGAAGCCTAAATGAGCATTAATTTGACTACACAACTCATTCCTATGAAGGAACATTCAAAGTAAAAAAACGGGCTCAACTCGGACTGAAAGTGCATTTAAAGCAATAAAAACTGAAAATGAGTGTCACGCCTAAACCAAAGGACTTATGCACACATTTCAACATGTACTTAGTTCAGGTTGACCTCCTGAAGCCTAAATGAGCATTAATTTGACTACACAACTCATTCCTATGAAGGTACATTCAAAGTCACAAAACGTGCTCAACTAGGCCTGAAAGTGCATTTAAAGCAATAAAAACTCAAAATGAGTGTCACGCCTAAACCAAAGGACTTAGGCACACATTTCAACATGTATTTAGTTCAGGTTGACATTCTGAATCCTAAATGAGCATTAATTTGACTAAACAACTTATTCCTATGAAGATACATTCAAAGTAAAAAAACGGGCTCAACTCGGACTGAAAGTGCATTTAAAGCAATAAAAACTGAAAATGAGTGTCACGCCTAAACCAAAGGACTTATGCACACATTTCAACATGTATTTAGTTCAGGTTGACCTCCTGAAGCCTAAATGAGCATTAATTTGACTACACAACTCATTCCTATGAAGGAACATTCAAAGTAAAAAAACGGGCTCAACTCGGACTGAAAGTGCATTTAAAGCAATAAAAACTGAAAATGAGTGTCACGCCTAAACCAAAGGACTTATGCACACATTTCAACATGTATTTAGTTCAGGTTGACGTCCTGAAGCCTAAATGAGCATTAATTTGACTACACAACTTATTCCTATGAAGATACATTCAAAGTAAAAAAACGTGTTCTACTCGGCCTGAAAATGCATTTAAAGCAATAAAAACTCAAAATGAGTGTCACGCCTAAACCAAAGGCCTTATGCACACATTTCAACATGTATTTAGTTCAGGTTGACCTCCTGAAGCCTAAATGAGCATTAATTTGACTACACAACTCATTCCTATGAAGGAACATTCAAAGTAAAAAAACGGGCTCAACTCGGACTGAAAGTGTATTTAAAGCAATAAAAACTGAAAATGAGTGTCACGCCTAAACCAAAGGACTTATGCACACATTTCAACATGTATTTAGTTCAGGTTGACCCCCTGAAGCCTAAATGAGCATTAATTTGATCACACAACTCATTCCTATGAAGATACATTCAAACTCAGAAACGTGCTCTACTCGGCCTGAAAATGCATTTAAAGCAATAAAAACTGAAAATGAGTGTCACGCCTAAACCAAAGGACTTATGCACACATTTCAACATGTATTTAGTTCAGGTTGACATTCTGAAGCCTAAATGAGCATTAATTTGACTACACAACTTATTCCTATGAAGATACATTCAAAGTAAAAAAACGTGTTCTACTCGGCCTGAAAATGCATTTAAAGCAATAAAAACTCAAAATGAGTGTCACGCCTAAACCAAAGGCCTTATGCACACATTTCAACATGTATTTAGTTCAGGTTGACCTCCTGAAGCCTAAATGAGCATTAATTTGACTACACACCTCATTCCTATGAAGATACATTCAAAGTAAAAAAACGTGCTCTACTCGGCCTAAAAATGCATTTAAAGCAAGAAAAAATCAAAATGAGTGTCACACCTAAACCTACATTTAAAGTAAAAAAACGTGCTCTACTTGGCCTGAAAATGCATTTAAAGCAAGAAAAAATCAAAATGAGTGTCACACCTAAACCAAAGGACTTATACACACATTTCAACATCTATTTAGTTCAGGTTGACATTCTGAAGCCTAAATGAGCATTATTTTGACTACACAACTTATTCCTATGAAGATACATTCAAAGTAAAAAAACGGGCTCAACTCTGACTGAAAGTGCATTTAAAGCAATAAAAACTGAAAATGAGTGTCACGCCTAAACCAAAGGACTTATGCACACATTTCAACATGTATTTAGTTCAGGTTGACCTCCTGAAGCCTAAATGAACATTAATTTGACTACACAACTCATTCCTATGAAGGTACATTCAAAGTCACAAAACGTGCTCAACTAGGCTTGAAAGTGCATTTAAAGCAATAAAAACTCAAAATGAGTGTCACGCCTAAACCAAAGGACTTATGCACACATTTCAACATGTATTTAGTTCAGGTTGACCTCCTGAAGCCTAAATGAGCATTAATTTGACTACACAACTCATTCCTATGAAGGAACATTCAAAGTAAAAAAACGGGCTCAACTCGGACTGAAAGTGCATTTAAAGCAATAAAAACTGAAAATGAGTGTCACGCCTAAACCAAAGGACTTATGCACACATTTCAACATGTATTTAGTTCAGGTTGACCTCCTGAAGCCTAAATGAGCATTAATTTGACTACACAACTCATTCCTATGAAGGTACATTCAAAGTCACAAAACGTGCTCAACTCGGCCTGAAAGTGCATTTAAAGCAATAAAATCTCAAAATGAGTTTCACGCCTAAACCAAAGGACTAATGCACACATTTCAACATGTATTTAGTTCAGGTTGACCTCCTGAAGCCTAAATCACCATTAATTTGATCACACAACTCATTCCTATGAAGATACATTCAAACTCAGAAACGTGCTCTACTCGGCCCCTGAAAATGCATTTAAAGCAATAAAAACTCAACTTGGGTGTCACGCCTAAACCAAAGGACTTATACACACATTTCAACATGTATTTAGTTCAGGTTGACCTCCTGAAGCCTAAATGAGCATTATTTCGTCTATACAACTCATTCCTATGAAGGTACTTTCAAAGACACAAAACGTGCTCAACTCGGCCTGAAAGTGCATTTAAAGCAATAAAAACTCAAAATGAGTGTCACGCCTAAACCAAAAGACTAATGCACACATTTCAACGTGTATTTAGTTCAGGTCGACCTCCTGAAGCCTAAATGAGCATTAATTTGACTACACAACTCATTCCTATGAAGATACATTCAAAGTACAAAAACGTGCTCTACTCGGCCTGAAAATGCATTTAAAGCAAGAAAAAATCAAAATGAGTGTCACACCTAAACCTACATTTAAAGTAAAAAAACGTGCTCTACTCGGCCTGAAAATGCATTTAAAGCAATAAAAACTCAAATTGAGTGTCACACCTAAACCAAAGGACTTATGCACACATTTCAACATGTATTTAGTTCAGGTTGACCTCCAGAAGCCTAAATGAGCATTTATTTGACTACACAACTCATTCCTATGAAGGTACATTCAAAGTCACAAAACGTGCTCAACTAGGCCTGAAAGTGCATTTAAAGCAATAAAATCTCAAAATGAGTTTCACGCCTAAATCAAAGGACTTATGCACACATTTCAACATGTATTTAGTTTAGGTTGACCTCCTGAAGCATAAATGAGCATTAATTTGATCACACAACTCATTCCCATGAAGATACATTCAAAGTCAGTAAGTGCCCTGCTCTGTCTGAAAATGCATTTGAATCAATAAAAACTAAAATTGAGTGTCATGCCTAAACCAAAGGACGTCTGCACACATTTCAACTTCTAAAGTGTTGTTTCCGATGCGTGCTAGTGTATGTGTGCGTGCGTGTGTGAGAGTGTGTAGGTGTGTGCGTGTGTTTGTGTGTGTTTGTGTGGGTGCGTGCGTGTGTGTGTGCGTGTGTGTGTTGTGCGCACCCCCCCCCCCCCAAAAAAAAGTACTGTATTCGGATAAAAATGACGAATTACTCAGAGGTTTTAACTTTTGCTTGCACTTGATTTGTTCTGACACCGACGACGTCCACCAATGACAGCCCGAGTGGATCTAGCACACGTGGTGTGAGAGCAGGGGGAGGTGAAAAGATGCAAAGCCTAGGTGATTGGCTGTGCATCTTTCAGTCTACCACGTGGGTTAGTCTTTGATCTTCAATCAGTGTCCAAATGTTGTTTACATGCGTAGCGTGTGCGGATGTGTGTGCCTCTCATGAGTTTGTGTGTGTGTTTGCGCGCGCGTGATCGTGTGCCCATACATGTGTGAGTGTTTATTTGATCTAAATCATCGTTGGTGTGTTGTTTACGATACGTGCTCGTCTGTGCGTACGTTTGTGTGAGTGTGTGTGCGTGCGTTTGTGTGTGTGCTTGCTGCGTGCTGGCGCGCTCGGAAGCGTGTGTGTCACAGAGAAAGAGAGGGAGCGGGATCGCTGGCCTGTATGTACTCTATGTGAAACACACAGGACATTTGTAATTTCGTCCGTTTCACATTTTTTGGCTTTTTTAAAAATAAAACTTATTTTCATCAATGGTTCATAATGAGTGTCACGCCTAGACCAAATGACTTATGCACACATTTCAACATTTATATAGTTCAGGTTGACCTCCTGAAGCCTAAATGAGCGTTAATTTGACCACACAACTCATTCCTATGAAGGAACATTCAAAGTAAAAAAACGGGCTCAACTCGGACTGAAAGTGCATTTAAAGCAATAAAAACTGAAAATGAGTGTCACGCCTAAACCAAAGGACTTATGCACACATTTCAACATGTATTTAGTTCAGGTTGACATTCTGAAGCCTAAATGAGCATTAATTTGATCACACAACTCATTCCTATGAAGGAACATTCAAAGTAAAAAAACGGGCTCAACTCGGACTGAAAGTGCATTTAAAGCAATAAAAACTGAAAATGAGTGTCACGCCTAAACCAAAGGACTTATGCACACATTTCAACATGTACTTAGTTCAGGTTGACCTCCTGAAGCCTAAATGAGCATTAATTTGACTACACAACTCATTCCTATGAAGGTACATTCAAAGTCACAAAACGTGCTCAACTAGGCCTGAAAGTGCATTTAAAGCAATAAAAACTCAAAATGAGTGTCACGCCTAAACCAAAGGACTTATGCACACATTTCAACATGTATTTAGTTCAGGTTGACCTCCTGAAGCCTAAATCAACATTAATTTGACTACACAACTTATTCCTATGAAGATACATTCAAAGTAAAAAAACGGGCTCAACTCGGACTGGAAGTGCATTTAAAGCAATAAAAACTGAAAATGAGTGTCACGCCTAAACCAAAGGACTTATGCACACATTTCAACATGTATTTAGTTCAGGTTGACCTCCTGAAGCCTAAATGAGCATTAATTTGACTACACAAATCATTCCTATGAAGGAACATTCAAAGTAAAAAAACGGGCTTAACTCGGACTGAAAGTGCATTTAAAGCAATAAAAACTGAAAATGAGTGTCACGCCTAAACCAAAGGACTTATGCACACATTTCAACATGTACTTAGTTCAGGTTGACCTCCTGAAGCCTAAATGAGCATTAATTTGACTACACAACTCATTCCTATGAAGGTACATTCAAAGTCACAAAACGTGCTCAACTAGGCCTGAAAGTGCATTTAAAGCAATAAAAACTCAAAATGAGTGTCACGCCTAAACCAAAGGACTTAGGCACACATTTCAACATGTATTTAGTTCAGGTTGACATTCTGAATCCTAAATGAGCATTAATTTGACTAAACAACTTATTCCTATGAAGATACATTCAAAGTAAAAAAACGGGCTCAACTCGGACTGAAAGTGCATTTAAAGCAATAAAAACTGAAAATGAGTGTCACGCCTAAACCAAAGGACTTATGCACACATTTCAACATGTATTTAGTTCAGGTTGACCTCCTGAAGCCTAAATGAGCATTAATTTGACTACACAACTCATTCCTATGAAGGAACATTCAAAGTAAAAAAACGGGCTCAACTCGGACTGAAAGTGCATTTAAAGCAATAAAAACTGAAAATGAGTGTCACGCCTAAACCAAAGGACTTATGCACACATTTCAACATGTATTTAGTTCAGGTTGACGTCCTGAAGCCTAAATGAGCATTAATTTGACTACACAACTTATTCCTATGAAGATACATTCAAAGTAAAAAAACGTGTTCTACTCGGCCTGAAAATGCATTTAAAGCAATAAAAACTCAAAATGAGTGTCACGCCTAAACCAAAGGCCTTATGCACACATTTCAACATGTATTTAGTTCAGGTTGACCTCCTGAAGCCTAAATGAGCATTAATTTGACTACACAACTCATTCCTATGAAGGAACATTCAAAGTAAAAAAACGGGCTCAACTCGGACTGAAAGTGTATTTAAAGCAATAAAAACTGAAAATGAGTGTCACGCCTAAACCAAAGGACTTATGCACACATTTCAACATGTATTTAGTTCAGGTTGACCCCCTGAAGCCTAAATGAGCATTAATTTGATCACACAACTCATTCCTATGAAGATACATTCAAACTCAGAAACGTGCTCTACTCGGCCTGAAAATGCATTTAAAGCAATAAAAACTGAAAATGAGTGTCACGCCTAAACCAAAGGACTTATGCACACATTTCAACATGTATTTAGTTCAGGTTGACATTCTGAAGCCTAAATGAGCATTAATTTGACTACACAACTTATTCCTATGAAGATACATTCAAAGTAAAAAAACGTGTTCTACTCGGCCTGAAAATGCATTTAAAGCAATAAAAACTCAAAATGAGTGTCACGCCTAAACCAAAGGCCTTATGCACACATTTCAACATGTATTTAGTTCAGGTTGACCTCCTGAAGCCTAAATGAGCATTAATTTGACTACACAACTTATTCCTATGAAGATACATTCAAAGTAAAAAAACGTGTTCTACTCGGCCTGAAAATGCATTTAAAGCAATAAAAACTCAAAATGAGTGTCACGCCTAAACCAAAGGCCTTATGCACACATTTCAACATGTATTTAGTTCAGGTTGACCCCCTGAAGCCTAAATGAGCATTAATTTGATCACACAACTCATTCCTATGAAGATACATTCAAACTCAGAAACATGCTCTACTCGGCCTGAAAATGCATTTAAAGCAATAAAAACTGAAAATGAGTGTCACGCCTAAACCAAAGGACTTATGCACACATTTCAACATGTATTTAGTTCAGGTTGACATTCTGAAGCCTAAATGAGCATTAATTTGACTACACAACTTATTCCTATGAAGATACATTCAAAGTAAAAAAACGTGTTCTACTCGGCCTGAAAGTGCATTTAAAGCAATAAAAACTGAAAATGAGTGTCACGCCTAAACCAAAGGACTTATGCACACATTTCAACATGTATTTAGTTCAGGTTGACCTCCTGAAGCCTAAATGAGCATTAATTTGACTACACAACTCATTCCTATGAAGGAACATTCAAAGTAAAAAAACGGGCTCAACTCGGACTGAAAGTGCATTTAAAGCAATAAAAACTGAAAATGAGTGTCACGCCTAAACCAAAGGACTTATGCACACATTTCAACATGTATTTAGTTCAGGTTGACGTCCTGAAGCCTAAATGAGCATTAATTTGACTACACAACTTATTCCTATGAAGATACATTCAAAGTAAAAAAACGTGTTCTACTCGGCCTGAAAATGCATTTAAAGCAATAAAAACTCAAAATGAGTGTCACGCCTAAACCAAAGGCCTTATGCACACATTTCAACATGTATTTAGTTCAGGTTGACCTCCTGAAGCCTAAATGAGCATTAATTTGACTACACAACTCATTCCTATGAAGGAACATTCAAAGTAAAAAAACGGGCTCAACTCGGACTGAAAGTGTATTTAAAGCAATAAAAACTGAAAATGAGTGTCACGCCTAAACCAAAGGACTTATGCACACATTTCAACATGTATTTAGTTCAGGTTGACCCCCTGAAGCCTAAATGAGCATTAATTTGATCACACAACTCATTCCTATGAAGATACATTCAAACTCAGAAACGTGCTCTACTCGGCCTGAAAATGCATTTAAAGCAATAAAAACTGAAAATGAGTGTCACGCCTAAACCAAAGGACTTATGCACACATTTCAACATGTATTTAGTTCAGGTTGACATTCTGAAGCCTAAATGAGCATTAATTTGACTACACAACTTATTCCTATGAAGATACATTCAAAGTAAAAAAACGTGTTCTACTCGGCCTGAAAATGCATTTAAAGCAATAAAAACTCAAAATGAGTGTCACGCCTAAACCAAAGGCCTTATGCACACATTTCAACATGTATTTAGTTCAGGTTGACCTCCTGAAGCCTAAATGAGCATTAATTTGACTACACACCTCATTCCTATGAAGATACATTCAAAGTAAAAAAACGTGCTCTACTCGG
The DNA here is from genome assembly GCF_025434085.1 of Hippocampus zosterae. Lineage (NCBI taxonomy): Eukaryota > Metazoa > Chordata > Actinopteri > Syngnathiformes > Syngnathidae > Hippocampus > Hippocampus zosterae. Next base: position 41,440,973 of record NC_067451.1, on the reverse strand, counting down.
CCTGAAAATGCATTTAAAGCAAGAAAAAATCAAAATGAGTGTCACACCTAAACCTACATTTAAAGTAAAAAAACGTGCTCTACTTGGCCTGAAAATGCATTTAAAGCAATAAAAACTCAAATTGAGTGTCACGCCTAAACCAAAGGACTTATACACACATTTCAACATCTATTTAGTTCAGGTTGACATTCTGAAGCCTAAATGAGCATTATTTTGTCTATACAACTCATTCCTATGAAGGTACATTCAAAGTCACAAAACGTGCTCAACTCGGCCTGAAAGTGCATTTAAAGCAATAAAATCTCAAAATGAGTTTCACGCCTAAACCAAAGGACTAATGCACACATTTCAACATGTATTTAGTTCAGGTTGACCTCCTGAAGCCTAAATCACCATTAATTTGATCACACAACTCATTCCTATGAAGATACATTCAAACTCAGAAACGTGCTCTACTCGGCCCCTGAAAATGCATTTAAAGCAATAAAAACTCAACTTGGGTGTCACGCCTAAACCAAAGGACTTATACACACATCTCAACATGTATTTAGTTCAGGTTGACCTCCTGAAGCCTAAATGAGCATTATTTCGTCTATACAACTCATTCCTATGAAGGTACTTTCAAAGACACAAAACGTGCTCAACTCGGCCTGAAAGTGCATTTAAAGCAATAAAAACTCAAAATGAGTGTCACGCCTAAACCAAAAGACTAATGCACACATTTCAACGTGTATTTAGTTCAGGTCGGCCTCCTGAAGCCTAAATGAGCATTAATTTGACTACACAACTCATTCCTATGAAGATACATTCAAAGTACAAAAACGTGCTCTACTCGGCCTGAAAATGCATTTAAAGCAAGAAAAAATCAAAATGAGTGTCACACCTAAACCTACATTTAAAGTAAAAAAACGTGCTCTACTCGGCCTGAAAATGCATTTAAAGCAATAAAAACTCAAATTGAGTGTCACACCTAAACCAAAGGACTTATGCACACATTTCAACATGTATTTAGTTCAGGTTGACCTCCAGAAGCCTAAATGAGCATTTATTTGACTACACAACTCATTCCTATGAAGGTACATTCAAAGTCACAAAACGTGCTCAACTAGGCCTGAAAGTGCATTTAAAGCAATAAAATCTCAAAATGAGTTTCACGCCTAAATCAAAGGACTTATGCACACATTTCAACATGTATTTAGTTTAGGTTGACCTCCTGAAGCATAAATGAGCATTAATTTGATCACACAACTCATTCCCATGAAGATACATTCAAAGTCAGTAAGTGCCCTGCTCTGTCTGAAAATGCATTTGAATCAATAAAAACTAAAATTGAGTGTCATGCCTAAACCAAAGGACGTCTGCACACATTTCAACTTCTAAAGTGTTGTTTCCGATGCGTGCTAGTGTATGTGTGCGTGCGTGTGTGAGAGTGTGTAGGTGTGTGCGTGTGTTTGTGTGGGTGCGTGCGTGTGTGTGTGTGTGCGTGTGTGTTGTGCGCACCCCCCCCCCAAAAAAAAGTACTGTATTCGGATAAAAATGACGAATTACTCAGAGGTTTTAACTTTTGCTTGCACTTGATTTGTTCTGACACCGACGACGTCCACCAATGACAGCCCGAGTGGATCTAGCACACGTGGTGTGAGAGCAGGGGGAGGTGAAAAGATGCAAAGCCTAGGTGATTGGCTGTGCATCTTTCAGTCTACCACGTGGGTTAGTCTTTGATCTTCAATCAGTGTCCAAATGTTGTTTACATGCGAAGCGTGTGCGGATGTGTGTGCCTCTCATGAGTTTGTGTGTGTGTTTGCGCGCGCGTGATCGTGTGCCCATACATGTGTGAGTGTTTCTTTGATCTAAATCATCGTTGGCGTGTTGTTTACGATACGTGCTCGTCTGTGCGTACGTTTGTGTGAGTGTGTGTGCGTGCGTTTGTGTGTGTGCTTGCTGCGTGCTGGCGCGCTCGGAAGCGTGTGTGTCACAGAGAAAGAGAGGGAGCGGGATCGCTGGCCTGTATGTACTCTATGTGAAACACACAGGACATTTGTAATTTCGTCCGTTTCACATTTTTTGGCTTTTTTAAAAATAAAACTTATTTTCATCAATGGTTCATAATGAGTGTCACGCCTAGACCAAATGACTTATGCACACATTTCAACATTTATTTAGTTCAGGTTGACCTCCTGAAGCCTAAATGAGCGTTAATTTGACCACACAACTCATTCCTATGAAGGAACATTCAAAGTAAAAAAACGGGCTCAACTCGGACTGAAAGTGCATTTAAAGCAATAAAAACTGAAAATGAGTGTCACGCCTAAACCAAAGGACTTATGCACACATTTCAACATGTATTTAGTTCAGGTTGACATTCTGAAGCCTAAATGAGCATTAATTTGATCACACAACTCATTCCTATGAAGGAACATTCAAAGTAAAAAAACGGGCTCAACTCGGACTGAAAGTGCATTTAAAGCAATAAAAACTGAAAATGAGTGTCACGCCTAAACCAAAGGACTTATGCACACATTTCAACATGTACTTAGTTCAGGTTGACCTCCTGAAGCCTAAATCACCATTAATTTGACTACACAACTTATTCCTATGAAGGTACATTCAAAGTCACAAAACGTGCTCAACTAGGCCTGAAAGTGCATTTAAAGCAATAAAAACTCAAAATGAGTGTCACGCCTAAACCAAAGGACTTATGCACACATTTCAACATGTATTTAGTTCAGGTTGACCTCCTGAAGCCTAAATCAACATTAATTTGACTACACAACTTATTCCTATGAAGATACATTCAAAGTAAAAAAACGGGCTCAACTCGGACTGGAAGTGCATTTAAAGCAATAAAAACTGAAAATGAGTGTCACGCCTAAACCAAAGGACTTATGCACACATTTCAACATGTATTTAGTTCAGGTTGACCTCCTGAAGCCTAAATGAGCATTAATTTGACTACACAAATCATTCCTATGAAGGAACATTCAAAGTAAAAAAACGGGCTTAACTCGGACTGAAAGTGCATTTAAAGCAATAAAAACTGAAAATGAGTGTCACGCCTAAACCAAAGGACTTATGCACACATTTCAACATGTACTTAGTTCAGGTTGACCTCCTGAAGCCTAAATGAGCATTAATTTGACTACACAACTCATTCCTATGAAGGTACATTCAAAGTCACAAAACGTGCTCAACTAGGCCTGAAAGTGCATTTAAAGCAATAAAAACTCAAAATGAGTGTCACGCCTAAACCAAAGGACTTAGGCACACATTTCAACATGTATTTAGTTCAGGTTGACATTCTGAATCCTAAATGAGCATTAATTTGACTAAACAACTTATTCCTATGAAGATACATTCAAAGTAAAAAAACGGGCTCAACTCGGACTGAAAGTGCATTTAAAGCAATAAAAACTGAAAATGAGTGTCACGCCTAAACCAAAGGACTTATGCACACATTTCAACATGTATTTAGTTCAGGTTGACCTCCTGAAGCCTAAATGAGCATTAATTTGACTACACAACTTATTCCTATGAAGATACATTCAAAGTAAAAAAACGTGTTCTACTCGGCCTGAAAATGCATTTAAAGCAATAAAAACTCAAAATGAGTGTCACGCCTAAACCAAAGGCCTTATGCACACATTTCAACATGTATTTAGTTCAGGTTGACCTCCTGAAGCCTAAATGAGCATTAATTTGACTACACAACTCATTCCTATGAAGGAACATTCAAAGTAAAAAAACGGGCTCAACTCGGACTGAAAGTGTATTTAAAGCAATAAAAACTGAAAATGAGTGTCACGCCTAAACCAAAGGACTTATGCACACATTTCAACATGTATTTAGTTCAGGTTGACCCCCTGAAGCCTAAATGAGCATTAATTTGATCACACAACTCATTCCTATGAAGATACATTCAAACTCAGAAACATGCTCTACTCGGCCTGAAAATGCATTTAAAGCAATAAAAACTGAAAATGAGTGTCACGCCTAAACCAAAGGACTTATGCACACATTTCAACATGTATTTAGTTCAGGTTGACATTCTGAAGCCTAAATGAGCATTAATTTGACTACACAACTTATTCCTATGAAGATACATTCAAAGTAAAAAAACGTGTTCTACTCGGCCTGAAAATGCATTTAAAGCAATAAAAACTCAAAATGAGTGTCACGCCTAAACCAAAGGCCTTATGCACACATTTCAACATGTATTTAGTTCAGGTTGACCTCCTGAAGCCTAAATGAGCATTAATTTGACTACACACCTCATTCCTATGAAGATACATTCAAAGTAAAAAAACGTGCTCTACTCGGCCTGAAAATGCATTTAAAGCAAGAAAAAATCAAAATGAGTGTCACACCTAAACCTACATTTAAAGTAAAAAAACGTGCTCTACTTGGCCTGAAAATGCATTTAAAGCAATAAAAACTCAAATTGAGTGTCACGCCTAAACCAAAGGACTTATACACACATTTCAACATCTATTTAGTTCAGGTTGACATTCTGAAGCCTAAATGAGCATTATTTTGTCTATACAACTCATTCCTATGAAGGTACATTCAAAGTCACAAAACGTGCTCAACTCGGCCTGAAAGTGCATTTAAAGCAATAAAATCTCAAAATGAGTTTCACGCCTAAACCAAAGGACTAATGCACACATTTCAACATGTATTTAGTTCAGGTTGACCTCCTGAAGCCTAAATCACCATTAATTTGATCACACAACTCATTCCTATGAAGATACATTCAAACTCAGAAACGTGCTCTACTCGGCCCCTGAAAATGCATTTAAAGCAATAAAAACTCAACTTGGGTGTCACGCCTAAACCAAAGGACTTATACACACATCTCAACATGTATTTAGTTCAGGTTGACCTCCTGAAGCCTAAATGAGCATTATTTCGTCTATACAACTCATTCCTATGAAGGTACTTTCAAAGACACAAAACGTGCTCAACTCGGCCTGAAAGTGCATTTAAAGCAATAAAAACTCAAAATGAGTGTCACGCCTAAACCAAAAGACTAATGCACACATTTCAACGTGTATTTAGTTCAGGTCGACCTCCTGAAGCCTAAATGAGCATTAATTTGACTACACAACTCATTCCTATGAAGATACATTCAAAGTACAAAAACGTGCTCTACTCGGCCTGAAAATGCATTTAAAGCAAGAAAAAATCAAAATGAGTGTCACACCTAAACCTACATTTAAAGTAAAAAAACGTGCTCTACTCGGCCTGAAAATGCATTTAAAGCAATAAAAACTCAAATTGAGTGTCACACCTAAACCAAAGGACTTATGCACACATTTCAACATGTATTTAGTTCAGGTTGACCTCCAGAAGCCTAAATGAGCATTTATTTGACTACACAACTCATTCCTATGAAGGTACATTCAAAGTCACAAAACGTGCTCAACTAGGCCTGAAAGTGCATTTAAAGCAATAAAATCTCAAAATGAGTTTCACGCCTAAATCAAAGGACTTATGCACACATTTCAACATGTATTTAGTTTAGGTTGACCTCCTGAAGCATAAATGAGCATTAATTTGATCACACAACTCATTCCCATGAAGATACATTCAAAGTCAGTAAGTGCCCTGCTCTGTCTGAAAATGCATTTGAATCAATAAAAACTAAAATTGAGTGTCATGCCTAAACCAAAGGACGTCTGCACACATTTCAACTTCTAAAGTGTTGTTTCCGATGCGTGCTAGTGTATGTGTGCGTGCGTGTGTGAGAGTGTGTAGGTGTGTGCGTGTGTTTGTGTGTGTTTGTGTGGGTGCGTGCGTGTGTGTGTGCGTGTGTGTTGTGCGCACCCCCCCCCCCAAAAAAAAGTACTGTATTCGGATAAAAATGACGAATTACTCAGAGGTTTTAACTTTTGCTTGCACTTGATTTGTTCTGACACCGACGACGTCCACCAATGACAGCCCGAGTGGATCTAGCACACGTGGTGTGAGAGCAGGGGGAGGTGAAAAGATGCAAAGCCTAGGTGATTGGCTGTGCATCTTTCAGTCTACCACGTGGGTTAGTCTTTGATCTTCAATCAGTGTCCAAATGTTGTTTACATGCGTAGCGTGTGCGGATGTGTGTGCCTCTCATGAGTTTGTGTGTGTGTTTGCGCGCGCGTGATCGTGTGCCCATACATGTGTGAGTGTTTCTTTGATCTAAATCATCGTTGGCGTGTTGTTTACGATACGTGCTCGTCTGTGCGTACGTTTGTGTGAGTGTGTGTGCGTGCGTTTGTGTGTGTGCTTGCTGCGTGCTGGCGCGCTCGGAAGCGTGTGTGTCACAGAGAAAGAGAGGGAGCGGGATCGCTGGCCTGTATGTACTCTATGTGAAACACACAGGACATTTGTAATTTCGTCCGTTTCACATTTTTTGGCTTTTTTAAAAATAAAACTTATTTTCATCAATGGTTCATAATGAGTGTCACGCCTAGACCAAATGACTTATGCACACATTTCAACATTTATTTAGTTCAGGTTGACCTCCTGAAGCCTAAATGAGCGTTAATTTGACCACACAACTCATTCCTATGAAGGAACATTCAAAGTAAAAAAACGGGCTCAACTCGGACTGAAAGTGCATTTAAAGCAATAAAAACTGAAAATGAGTGTCACGCCTAAACCAAAGGACTTATGCACACATTTCAACATGTATTTAGTTCAGGTTGACATTCTGAAGCCTAAATGAGCATTAATTTGATCACACAACTCATTCCTATGAAGGAACATTCAAAGTAAAAAAACGGGCTCAACTCGGACTGAAAGTGCTTTTAAAGCAATAAAAACTGAAAATGAGTGTCACGCCTAAACCAAAGGACTTATGCACACATTTCAACATGTACTTAGTTCAGGTTGACCTCCTGAAGCCTAAATCACCATTAATTTGACTACACAACTTATTCCTATGAAGGTACATTCAAAGTCACAAAACGTGCTCAACTAGGCCTGAAAGTGCATTTAAAGCAATAAAAACTCAAAATGAGTGTCACGCCTAAACCAAAGGACTTATGCACACATTTCAACATGTATTTAGTTCAGGTTGACCTCCTGAAGCCTAAATCAACATTAATTTGACTACACAACTTATTCCTATGAAGATACATTCAAAGTAAAAAAACGGGCTCAACTCGGACTGGAAGTGCATTTAAAGCAATAAAAACTGAAAATGAGTGTCACGCCTAAACCAAAGGACTTATGCACACATTTCAACATGTATTTAGTTCAGGTTGACCTCCTGAAGCCTAAATGAGCATTAATTTGACTACACAAATCATTCCTATGAAGGAACATTCAAAGTAAAAAAACGGGCTTAACTCGGACTGAAAGTGCATTTAAAGCAATAAAAACTGAAAATGAGTGTCACGCCTAAACCAAAGGACTTATGCACACATTTCAACATGTATTTAGTTCAGGTTGACCTCCTGAAGCCTAAATGAGCATTAATTTGACTACACAACTCATTCCTATGAAGGAACATTCAAAGTAAAAAAACGGGCTCAACTGGGACTGAAAGTGCATTTAAAGCAATAAAAACTGAAAATGAGTGTCACGCCTAAACCAAAGGACTTATGCACACATTTCAACATGTATTTAGTTCAGGTTGACCTCCTGAAGCCTAAATGAGCATTAATTTGACTACACAACTTATTCCTATGAAGATACATTCAAAGTAAAAAAACGGGCTCAACTCGGACTGAAAGTGCATTTAAAGCAATAAAAACTGAAAATGAGTGTCACGCCTAAACCAAAGGACTTATACACACATTTCAACATGTATTTAGTTCAGGTTGACCTCCTGAAGCCTAAATGAGCATTAATTTGACTACACAACTCATTCCTATGAAGGTACATTCAAAGTAAAAAAACGGGCTCAACTCGGACTGAAAGTGCATTTAAAGCAATAAAAACTGAAAATGAGTGTCACGCCTAAACCAAAGGACTTATGCACACATTTCAACATGTACTTAGTTCAGGTTGACCTCCTGAAGCCTAAATCACCATTAATTTGACTACACAACTTATTCCTATGAAGGTACATTCAAAGTCACAAAACGTGCTCAACTAGGCCTGAAAGTGCATTTAAAGCAATAAAAACTCAAAATGAGTGTCACGCCTAAACCAAAGGACTTATGCACACATTTCAACATGTATTTAGTTCAGGTTGACCTCCTGAAGCCTAAATCAACATTAATTTGACTACACAACTTATTCCTATGAAGATACATTCAAAGTAAAAAAACGGGCTCAACTCGGACTGGAAGTGCATTTAAAGCAATAAAAACTGAAAATGAGTGTCACGCCTAAACCAAAGGACTTATGCACACATTTCAACATGTATTTAGTTCAGGTTGACCTCCTGAAGCCTAAATGAGCATTAATTTGACTACACAAATCATTCCTATGAAGGAACATTCAAAGTAAAAAAACGGGCTTAACTCGGACTGAAAGTGCATTTAAAGCAATAAAAACTGAAAATGAGTGTCACGCCTAAACCAAAGGACTTATGCACACATTTCAACATGTATTTAGTTCAGGTTGACCTCCTGAAGCCTAAATGAGCATTAATTTGACTACACAACTCATTCCTATGAAGATACATTCAAAGTAAAAAAACGGGCTCAACTCGGACTGAAAGTGCATTTAAAGCAATAAAAACTGAAAATGAGTGTCACGCCTAAACCAAAGGACTTATGCACACATTTCAACATGTACTTAGTTCAGGTTGACCTCCTGAAGCCTAAATCACCATTAATTTGACTACACAACTTATTCCTATGAAGGTACATTCAAAGTCACAAAACGTGCTCAACTAGGCCTGAAAGTGCATTTAAAGCAATAAAAACTCAAAATGAGTGTCACGCCTAAACCAAAGGACTTATGCACACATTTCAACATGTATTTAGTTCAGGTTGACCTCCTGAAGCCTAAATCAACATTAATTTGACTACACAACTTATTCCTATGAAGATACATTCAAAGTAAAAAAACGGGCTCAACTCGGACTGGAAGTGCATTTAAAGCAATAAAAACTGAAAATGAGTGTCACGCCTAAACCAAAGGACTTATGCACACATTTCAACATGTATTTAGTTCAGGTTGACCTCCTGAAGCCTAAATGAGCATTAATTTGACTACACAAATCATTCCTATGAAGGAACATTCAAAGTAAAAAAACGGGCTTAACTCGGACTGAAAGTGCATTTAAAGCAATAAAAACTGAAAATGAGTGTCACGCCTAAACCAAAGGACTTATGCACACATTTCAACATGTATTTAGTTCAGGTTGACCTCCTGAAGCCTAAATGAGCATTAATTTGACTACACAACTCATTCCTATGAAGGAACATTCAAAGTAAAAAAACGGGCTCAACTGGGACTGAAAGTGCATTTAAAGCAATAAAAACTGAAAATGAGTGTCACGCCTAAACCAAAGGACTTATGCACACATTTCAACATGTATTTAGTTCAGGTTGACCTCCTGAAGCCTAAATGAGCATTAATTTGACTACACAACTTATTCCTATGAAGATACATTCAAAGTAAAAAAACGGGCTCAACTCGGACTGAAAGTGCATTTAAAGCAATAAAAACTGAAAATGAGTGTCACGCCTAAACCAAAGGACTTATACACACATTTCAACATGTATTTAGTTCAGGTTGACCTCCTGAAGCCTAAATGAGCATTAATTTGACTACACAAATCATTCCTATGAAGGAACATTCAAAGTAAAAAAACGGGCTCAACTCGGACTGAAAGTGCATTTAAAGCAATAAAAACTGAAAATGAGTGTCACGCCTAAACCAAAGGACTTATGCACACATTTCAACATGTATTTAGTTCAGGTTGACCTCCTGAAGCCTAAATCACCATTAATTTGACTACACAACTTATTCCTATGAAGATACATTCAAAGTAAAAAAACGTGCTCTACTCGGCCTGAAAATGCATTTAAAGCAAGAAAAAATCAAAATGAGTGTCACACCTAAACCTACATTTAAAGTAAAAAAACGTGCTCTACTCGGCCTGAAAATGCATTTAAAGCAATAAAAACTCAAATTGAGTGTCACGCCTAAACCAAAGGACTTATGCACACATTTCAACATGTATTTAGTTCAGGTTGACCTCCTGAAGCCTAAATGAGCATTAATTTGACTACACAACTCATTCCTATGAAGGAACATTCAAAGTAAAAAAACGGGCTCAACTCGGACTGAAAGTGCATTTAAAGCAATAAAAACTGATAATTAGTGTCACGCCTAAACCAAAGGACTTATGCACACATTTCACCATGTATTTAGTTCAGGTTGACCTCCTGAAGCTTAAATCACCATTAATTTGACTACACAACTTATTCCTATGAAGATACATTCAAAGTAAAAAAACGGGCTCAACTCGGACTGAAAGTGCATTTAAAGCAATAAAAACTGAAAATGAGTGTCACGCCTAAACCAAAGGACTTATGCACACATTTCAACATGTATTTAGTTCAGGTTGACGTCCTGAAGCCTAAATGAGCATTAATTTGACTACACAACTTATTCCTATGAAGATACATTCAAAGTAAAAAAACGTGCTCAACTAGGCCTGAAAGTGCATTTAAAGCAATAAAAACTGAAAATGAGTGTCACGCCTAAACCAAAGGACTTATGCACACATTTCAACATGTATTTAGTTCAGGTTGACCTCCTGAAGCCTAAATGAGCATTAATTTGACTACACAAATCATTCCTATGAAGGAACATTCAAAGTAAAAAAACGGGCTCAACTCGGACTGAAAGTGCATTTAAAGCAATAAAAACTGAAAATGAGTGTCACGCCTAAACCAAAGGACTTATGCACACATTTCAACATGTATTTAGTTCAGGTTGACCTCCTGAAGCCTAAATCACCATTAATTTGACTAGACAACTTATTCCTATGAAGATACATTCAAAGTAAAAAAACGGGCTCAACTCAGACTGAAAGTGCATTTAAAGCAATAAAAACTGAAAATGAGTGTCACGCCTAAACCAAAGGACTTATGCACACATTTCAACATGTATTTAGTTCAGGTTGACCTCCTGAAGCCTAAATGAGCATTAATTTGACTACACAAATCATTCCTATGAAGGAACATTCAAAGTAAAAAAACGGGCTCAACTCGGACTGAAAGTGCATTTAAAGCAATAAAAACTGAAAATGAGTGTCACGCCTAAACCAAAGGACTTATGCACACATTTCAACATGTATTTAGTTCAGGTTGACGTCCTGAAGCCTAAATGAGCATTAATTTGACTACACAACTTATTCCTATGAAGATACATTCAAAGTAAAAAAACGTGCTCTACTCGGCCTGAAAATGCATTTAAAGCAAGAAAAAATCAAAATGAGTGTCACACCTAAACCTACATTTAAAGTAAAAAAACGTGCTCTACTCGGCCTGAAAATGCATTTAAAGCAATAAAAACTCAAATTGAGTGTCACGCCTAAACCAAAGGACTTATGCACACATTTCAACATGTATTTAGTTCAGGTTGACCTCCTGAAGCCTAAATGAGCATTAATTTGACTACACAACTCATTCCATTGAAGGTACATTCAAAGTCACAAAACGTGCTCAACTAGGCCTGAAAGTGCATTTAAAGCAATAAAAACTCAAAATGAGTGTCACGCCTAAACCAAAGGACTTATGCACACATTTCAACATGTATTTAGTTCAGTTTGACCTCCTGAAGCCTAAATCACCATTAATTTGACTACACAACTTATTCCTATGAAGATACATTCAAAGTAAAAAAACGGGCTCAACTCGGACTGAAAGTGCATTTAAAGCAATAAAAACTGAAAATGAGTGTCACGCCTAAACCAAAGGACTTATGCACACATTTCAACATGTATTTAGTTCAGGTTGACCTCCTGAAGCCTAAATGAGCATTAATTTGACTACACAAATCATTCCTATGAAGGAACATTCAAAGTAAAAAAACGGGCTCAACTCGGACTGAAAGTGCATTTAAAGCAATAAAAACTGAAAATGAGTGTCACGCCTAAACCAAAGGACTTATGCACACATTTCAACATGTATTTAGTTCAGGTTGACGTCCTGAAGCCTAAATGAGCATTAATTTGACTACACAACTTATTCCTATGAAGATACATTCAAAGTAAAAAAAACGTGCTCTACTCGGCCTGAAAATGCATTTAAAGCAATAAAAACTCAAAATGAGTGTCACGCCTAAACCAAAGGCCTTATGCACACATTTCAACATGTATTTAATTCAGGTTGACCTGCTGAAGCCTAAATGAGCATTAATTTGACTACACAACTCATTCCTATGAAGGAACATTCAAAGTAAAAAAACGGGCTCAACTCGGACTGAAAGTGCATTTAAAGCAATAAAAACTGATAATTAGTGTCACGCCTAAACCAAAGGACTTATGCACACATTTCAACATATATTTAGTTCAGGTTGACCTCCTGAAGCCTAAATGAGCATTAATTTGACTACACAACTCATTCCATTGAAGGTACATTCAAAGTCACAAAACGTGCTCAACTAGGCCTGAAAGTGCATTTAAAGCAATAAAAACTCAAAATGAGTGTCACGCCTAAACCAAAGGACTTATGCACACATTTCAACATGTATTTAGTTCAGGTTGACCTCCTGAAGCCTAAATCACCATTAATTTGACTACACAACTTATTCCTATGAAGATACATTCAAAGTAAAAAAACGGGCTCAACTCGGACTGAAAGTGCATTTAAAGCAATAAAAACTGAAAATGAGTGTCACGCCTAAACCAAAGGACTTATGCACACATTTCAACATGTATTTAGTTCAGGTTGACCTCCTGAAGCCTAAATGAGCATTAATTTGACTACACAAATCATTCCTATGAAGGAACATTCAAAGTAAAAAAACGGGCTCAACTCGGACTGAAAGTGCATTTAAAGCAATAAAAACTGAAAATGAGTGTCACGCCTAAACCAAAGGACTTATGCACACATTTCAACATGTATTTAGTTCAGGTTGACGTCCTGAAGCCTAAATGAGCATTAATTTGACTACACAACTTATTCCTATGAAGATACATTCAAAGTAAAAAAAACGTGCTCTACTCGGCCTGAAAATGCATTTAAAGCAATAAAAACTCAAAATGAGTGTCACGCCTAAACCAAAGGCCTTATGCACACATTTCAACATGTATTTAATTCAGGTTGACCTCCTGAAGCCTAAATGAGCATTAATTTGACTACACAACTCATTCCTATGAAGGAACATTCAAAGTAAAAAAACGGGCTCAACTCGGACTGAAAGTGCATTTAAAGCAATAAAAACTGAAAATGAGTGTCACGCCTAAACCAAAGGACTTATGCACACATTTCAACATGTACTTAGTTCAGGTTGACCTCCTGAAGCCTAAATGAGCATTAATTTGACTACACAACTCATTCCTATGAAGGTACATTCAAAGTCACAAAACGTGCTCAACTAGGCCTGAAAGTGCATTTAAAGCAATAAAAACTCAAAATGAGTGTCACGCCTAAACCAAAGGACTTAGGCACACATTTCAACATGTATTTAGTTCAGGTTGACATTCTGAATCCTAAATGAGCATTAATTTGACTAAACAACTTATTCCTATGAAGATACATTCAAAGTAAAAAAACGGGCTCAACTCGGACTGAAAGTGCATTTAAAGCAATAAAAACTGAAAATGAGTGTCACGCCTAAACCAAAGGACTTATGCACACATTTCAACATGTATTTAGTTCAGGTTGACCTCCTGAAGCCTAAATGAGCATTAATTTGACTACACAACTCATTCCTATGAAGGAACATTCAAAGTAAAAAAACGGGCTCAACTCGGACTGAAAGTGCATTTAAAGCAATAAAAACTGAAAATGAGTGTCACGCCTAAACCAAAGGACTTATGCACACATTTCAACATGTATTTAGTTCAGGTTGACGTCCTGAAGCCTAAATGAGCATTAATTTGACTACACAACTTATTCCTATGAAGATACATTCAAAGTAAAAAAACGTGCTCAACTAGGCCTGAAAGTGCATTTAAAGCAATAAAAACTGATAATTAGTGTCACGCCTAAACCAAAGGACTTATGCACACATTTCAACATGTATTTAGTTCAGGTTGACCTCCTGAAGCTTAAATCACCATTAATTTGACTACACAACTTATTCCTATGAAGATACATTCAAAGTAAAAAAACGTGCTCAACTCGGACTGAAAGTGCATTTAAAGCAATAAAAACTGAAAATGAGTGTCACGCCTAAACCAAAGGACTTATGCACACATTTCAACATGTATTTAGTTCAGGTTGACCTCCTGAAGCCTAAATGAGCATTAATTTGACTACACAACTCATTCCTATGAAGGAACATTCAAAGTAAAAAAACGGGCTCAACTCGGACTGAAAGTGTATTTAAAGCAATAAAAACTGAAAATGAGTGTCACGCCTAAACCAAAGGACTTATGCACACATTTCAACATGTATTTAGTTCAGGTTGACCCCCTGAAGCCTAAATGAGCATTAATTTGATCACACAACTCATTCCTATGAAGATACATTCAAACTCAGAAACGTGCTCTACTCGGCCTGAAAATGCATTTAAAGCAATAAAAACTGAAAATGAGTGTCACGCCTAAACCAAAGGACTTATGCACACATTTCAACATGTATTTAGTTCAGGTTGACATTCTGAAGCCTAAATGAGCATTAATTTGACTACACAACTTATTCCTATGAAGATACATTCAAAGTAAAAAAACGTGTTCTACTCGGCCTGAAAATGCATTTAAAGCAATAAAAACTCAAAATGAGTGTCACGCCTAAACCAAAGGCCTTATGCACACATTTCAACATGTATTTAGTTCAGGTTGACCTCCTGAAGCCTAAATGAGCATTAATTTGACTACACACCTCATTCCTATGAAGATACATTCAAAGTAAAAAAACGTGCTCTACTCGGCCTGAAAATGCATTTAAAGCAAGAAAAAATCAAAATGAGTGTCACACCTAAACCTACATTTAAAGTAAAAAAACGTGCTCTACTTGGCCTGAAAATGCATTTAAAGCAATAAAAACTCAAATTGAGTGTCACGCCTAAACCAAAGGACTTATACACACATTTCAACATCTATTTAGTTCAGGTTGACATTCTGAAGCCTAAATGAGCATTATTTTGTCTATACAACTCATTCCTATGAAGGTACATTCAAAGTCACAAAACGTGCTCAACTCGGCCTGAAAGTGCATTTAAAGCAATAAAATCTCAAAATGAGTTTCACGCCTAAATCAAAGGACTTATGCACACATTTCAACATGTATTTAGTTTAGGTTGACCTCCTGAAGCATAAATGAGCATTAATTTGATCACACAACTCATTCCCATGAAGATACATTCAAAGTCAGTAAGTGCCCTGCTCTGTCTGAAAATGCATTTGAATCAATAAAAACTAAAATTGAGTGTCATGCCTAAACCAAAGGACGTCTGCACACATTTCAACTTCTAAAGTGTTGTTTCCGATGCGTGCTAGTGTATGTGTGCGTGCGTGTGTGAGAGTGTGTAGGTGTGTGCGTGTGTTTGTGTGTGTTTGTGTGGGTGCGTGCGTGTGTGTGTGTGCGTGTGTGTGTTGTGCGCACCCCCCCCCCCCAAAAAAAGTACTGTATTCGGATAAAAATGACGAATTACTCAGAGGTTTTAACTTTTGCTTGCACTTGATTTGTTCTGACACCGACGACGTCCACCAATGACAGCCCGAGTGGATCTAGCACACGTGGTGTGAGAGCAGGGGGAGGTGAAAAGATGCAAAGCCTAGGTGATTGGCTGTGCATCTTTCAGTCTACCACGTGGGTTAGTCTTTGATCTTCAATCAGTGTCCAAATGTTGTTTACATGCGTAGCGTGTGCGGATGTGTGTGCCTCTCATGAGTTTGTGTGTGTGTTTGCGCGCGCGTGATCGTGTGCCCATACATGTGTGAGTGTTTCTTTGATCTAAATCATCGTTGGCGTGTTGTTTACGATACGTGCTCGTCTGTGCGTACGTTTGTGTGAGTGTGTGTGCGTGCGTTTGTGTGTGTGCTTGCTGCGTGCTGGCGCGCTCGGAAGCGTGTGTGTCACAGAGAAAGAGAGGGAGCGGGATCGCTGGCCTGTATGTACTCTATGTGAAACACACAGGACATTTGTAATTTCGTCCGTTTCACATTTTTTGGCTTTTTTAAAAATAAAACTTATTTTCATCAATGGTTCATAATGAGTGTCACGCCTAGACCAAATGACTTATGCACACATTTCAACATTTATTTAGTTCAGGTTGACCTCCTGAAGCCTAAATGAGCGTTAATTTGACCACACAACTCATTCCTATGAAGGAACATTCAAAGTAAAAAAACGGGCTCAACTCGGACTGAAAGTGCATTTAAAGCAATAAAAACTGAAAATGAGTGTCACGCCTAAACCAAAGGACTTATGCACACATTTCAACATGTATTTAGTTCAGGTTGACATTCTGAAGCCTAAATGAGCATTAATTTGATCACACAACTCATTCCTATGAAGGAACATTCAAAGTAAAAAAACGGGCTCAACTCGGACTGAAAGTGCATTTAAAGCAATAAAAACTGAAAATGAGTGTCACGCCTAAACCAAAGGACTTATGCACACATTTCAACATGTACTTAGTTCAGGTTGACCTCCTGAAGCCTAAATCACCATTAATTTGACTACACAACTTATTCCTATGAAGGTACATTCAAAGTCACAAAACGTGCTCAACTAGGCCTGAAAGTGCATTTAAAGCAATAAAAACTCAAAATGAGTGTCACGCCTAAACCAAAGGACTTATGCACACATTTCAACGTGTATTTAGTTCAGGTTGACCTCCTGAAGCCTAAATCAACATTAATTTGACTACACAACTTATTCCTATGAAGATACATTCAAAGTAAAAAAACGGGCTCAACTCGGACTGGAAGTGCATTTAAAGCAATAAAAACTGAAAATGAGTGTCACGCCTAAACCAAAGGACTTATGCACACATTTCAACATGTATTTAGTTCAGGTTGACCTCCTGAAGCCTAAATGAGCATTAATTTGACTACACAAATCATTCCTATGAAGGAACATTCAAAGTAAAAAAACGGGCTTAACTCGGACTGAAAGTGCATTTAAAGCAATAAAAACTGAAAATGAGTGTCACGCCTAAACCAAAGGACTTATGCACACATTTCAACATGTATTTAGTTCAGGTTGACCTCCTGAAGCCTAAATGAGCATTAATTTGACTACACAACTCATTCCTATGAAGGAACATTCAAAGTCACAAAACGTGCTCAACTGGGACTGAAAGTGCATTTAAAGCAATAAAAACTGAAAATGAGTGTCACGCCTAAACCAAAGGACTTATGCACACATTTCAACATGTATTTAGTTCAGGTTGACCTCCTGAAGCCTAAATGAGCATTAATTTGACTACACAACTTATTCCTATGAAGATACATTCAAAGTAAAAAAACGGGCTCAACTCGGACTGGAAGTGCATTTAAAGCAATAAAAACTGAAAATGAGTGTCACGCCTAAACCAAAGGACTTATACACACATTTCAACATGTATTTAGTTCAGGTTGACCTCCTGAAGCCTAAATGAGCATAAATTTGACTACACAACTCATTCCTATGAAGGAACATTCAAAGTAAAAAAACGGGCTCAACTCGGACTGAAAGTGCATTTAAAGCAATAAAAACTGAAAATGAGTGTCACGCCAAAACCAAAGGACTTATGCACACATTTCAACATGTATTTAGTTCAGGTTGACCTCCTGAAGCCTAAATGAGCATTAATTTGACTACACAAATCATTCCTATGAAGAACATTCAAAGTAAAAAAACGGGCTTAACTCGGACTGAAAGTGCATTTAAAGCAATAAAAACTGAAAATGAGTGTCACGCCTAAACCAAAGGACTTATGCACACATTTCAACTTGTATTTAGTTCAGGTTGACCTCCTGAAGCCTAAATGAGCATTAATTTGACTACACAACTCATTCCTATGAAGGAACATTCAAAGTAAAAAAACGGGCTCAACTGGGACTGAAAGTGCATTTAAAGCAATAAAAACTGAAAATGAGTGTCACGCCTAAACCAAAGGACTTATGCACACATTTCAACATGTATTTAGTTCAGGTTGACCTCCTGAAGCCTAAATGAGCATTAATTTGACTACACAACTTATTCCTATGAAGATACATTCAAAGTAAAAAAACGGGCTCAACTCGGACTGAAAGTGCATTTAAAGCAATAAAAACTGAAAATGAGTGTCACGCCTAAACCAAAGGACTTATACACACATTTCAACATGTATTTAGTTCAGGTTGACCTCCTGAAGCCTAAATGAGCATTAATTTGACTACACAACTCATTCCTATGAAGGTACATTCAAAGTCACAAAACGTGCTCAACTAGGCCTGAAAGTGCATTTAAAGCAATAAAAACTGATAATTAGTGTCACGCCTAAACCAAAGGACTTATGCACACATTTCAACATGTATTTAGTTCAGGTTGACGTCCTGAAGCCTAAATGAGCATTAATTTGACTACACAACTTATTCCTATGAAGATACATTCAAAGTAAAAAAACGTGCTCAACTAGGCCTGAAAGTGCATTTAAAGCAATAAAAACTGAAAATGAGTGTCACGCCTAAACCAAAGGACTTATGCACACATTTCAACATGTATTTAGTTCAGGTTGACCTCCTGAAGCCTAAATGAGCATTAATTTGACTACACAAATCATTCCTATGAAGGAACATTCAAAGTAAAAAAACGGGCTCAACTCGGACTGAAAGTGCATTTAAAGCAATAAAAACTGAAAATGAGTGTCACGCCTAAACCAAAGGACTTATGCACACATTTCAACATGTATTTAGTTCAGGTTGACCTCCTGAAGCCTAAATCACCATTAATTTGACTAGACAACTTATTCCTATGAAGATACATTCAATGTAAAAAAACGGGCTCAACTCAGACTGAAAGTGCATTTAAAGCAATAAAAACTGAAAATGAGTGTCACGCCTAAACCAAAGGACTTATGCACACATTTCAACATGTATTTAGTTCAGGTTGACCTCCTGAAGCCTAAATGAGCATTAATTTGACTACACAAATCATTCCTATGAAGGAACATTCAAAGTAAAAAAACGGGCTCAACTCGGACTGAAAGTGCATTTAAAGCAATAAAAACTGAAAATGAGTGTCACGCCTAAACCAAAGGACTTATGCACACATTTCAACATGTATTTAGTTAAGGTTGACGTCCTGAAGCCTAAATGAGCATTAATTTGACTACACAACTTATTCCTATGAAGATACATTCAAAGTAAAAAAACGTGCTCTACTCGGCCTGAAAATGCATTTAAAGCAAGAAAAAATCAAAATGAGTGTCACACCTAAACCAAAGGACTTATACACACATTTCAACATCTATTTAGTTCAGGTTGACATTCTGAAGCCTAAATGAGCATTATTTTGTCTATACAACTCATTCCTATGAAGGTACATTCAAAGTCACAAAACGTGCTCAACTCGGCCCCTGAAAATGCATTTAAAGCAATAAAAACTCAACTTGGGTGTCACGCCTAAACCAAAGGACTTATACACACATTTCAACATGTATTTAGTTCAGGTTGACCTCCTGAAGCCTAAATGAGCATTATTTCGTCTATACAACTCATTCCTATGAAGGTACTTTCAAAGACACAAAACGTGCTCAACTCGGCCTGAAAGTGCATTTAAAGCAATAAAAACTCAAAATGAGTGTCACGCCTAAACCAAAAGACTAATGCACACATTTCAACGTGTATTTAGTTCAGGTCGACTTCCTGAAGCCTAAATGAGCATTAATTTGACTACACAACTCATTCCTATGAAGATACATTCAAAGTACAAAAACGTGCTCTACTCGGCCTGAAAATGCATTTAAAGCAAGAAAAAATCAAAATGAGTGTCACACCTAAACCTACATTTAAAGTAAAAAAACGTGCTCTACTCGGCCTGAAAATGCATTTAAAGCAATAAAAACTCAAATTGAGTGTCACACCTAAACCAAAGGACTTATGCACACATTTCAACATGTATTTAGTTCAGGTTGACCTCCAGAAGCCTAAATGAGCATTTATTTGACTACACAACTCATTCCTATGAAGGTACATTCAAAGTCACAAAACGTGCTCAACTAGGCCTGAAAGTGCATTTAAAGCAATAAAATCTCAAAATGAGTTTCACGCCTAAATCAAAGGACTTATGCACACATTTCAACATGTATTTAGTTTAGGTTGACCTCCTGAAGCATAAATGAGCATTAATTTGATCACACAACTCATTCCCATGAAGATACATTCAAAGTCAGTAAGTGCCCTGCTCTGTCTGAAAATGCATTTGAATCAATAAAAACTAAAATTGAGTGTCATGCCTAAACCAAAGGACGTCTGCACACATTTCAACTTCTAAAGTGTTGTTTCCGATGCGTGCTAGTGTATGTGTGCGTGCGTGTGTGAGAGTGTGTAGGTGTGTGCGTGTGTTTGTGTGGGTGCGTGCGTGTGTGTGTGTGTGCGTGTGTGTTGTGCGCACCCCCCCCCCAAAAAAAAGTACTGTATTCGGATAAAAATGACGAATTACTCAGAGGTTTTAACTTTTGCTTGCACTTGATTTGTTCTGACACCGACGACGTCCACCAATGACAGCCCGAGTGGATCTAGCACACGTGGTGTGAGAGCAGGGGGAGGTGAAAAGATGCAAAGCCTAGGTGATTGGCTGTGCATCTTTCAGTCTACCACGTGGGTTAGTCTTTGATCTTCAATCAGTGTCCAAATGTTGTTTACATGCGTAGCGTGTGCGGATGTGTGTGCCTCTCATGAGTTTGTGTGTGTGTTTGCGCGCGCGTGATCGTGTGCCCATACATGTGTGAGTGTTTCTTTGATCTAAATCATCGTTGGCGTGTTGTTTACGATACGTGCTCGTCTGTGCGTACGTTTGTGTGAGTGTGTGTGCGTGCGTTTGTGTGTGTGCTTGCTGCGTGCTGGCGCGCTCGGAAGCGTGTGTGTCACAGAGAAAGAGAGGGAGCGGGATCGCTGGCCTGTATGTACTCTATGTGAAACACACAGGACATTTGTAATTTCGTCCGTTTCACATTTTTTGGCTTTTTTAAAAATAAAACTTATTTTCATCAATGGTTCATAATGAGTGTCACGCCTAGACCAAATGACTTATGCACACATTTCAACATTTATTTAGTTCAGGTTGACCTCCTGAAGCCTAAATGAGCGTTAATTTGACCACACAACTCATTCCTATGAAGGAACATTCAAAGTAAAAAAACGGGCTCAACTCGGACTGAAAGTGCATTTAAAGCAATAAAAACTGAAAATGAGTGTCACGCCTAAACCAAAGGACTTATGCACACATTTCAACATGTATTTAGTTCAGGTTGACATTCTGAAGCCTAAATGAGCATTAATTTGATCACACAACTCATTCCTATGAAGGAACATTCAAAGTAAAAAAACGGGCTCAACTCGGACTGAAAGTGCATTTAAAGCAATGAAAACTGAAAATGAGTGTCACGCCTAAACCAAAGGACTTATGCACACATTTCAACATGTACTTAGTTCAGGTTGACCTCCTGAAGCCTAAATCACCATTAATTTGACTACACAACTTATTCCTATGAAGGTACATTCAAAGTCACAAAACGTGCTCAACTAGGCCTGAAAGTGCATTTAAAGCAATAAAAACTCAAAATGAGTGTCACGCCTAAACCAAAGGACTTATGCACACATTTCAACATGTATTTAGTTCAGGTTGACCTCCTGAAGCCTAAATCAACATTAATTTGACTACACAACTTATTCCTATGAAGATACATTCAAAGTAAAAAAACGGGCTCAACTCGGACTGGAAGTGCATTTAAAGCAATAAAAACTGAAAATGAGTGTCACGCCTAAACCAAAGGACTTATGCACACATTTCAACATGTATTTAGTTCAGGTTGACCTCCTGAAGCCTAAATGAGCATTAATTTGACTACACAAATCATTCCTATGAAGGAACATTCAAAGTAAAAAAACGGGCTTAACTCGGACTGAAAGTGCATTTAAAGCAATAAAAACTGAAAATGAGTGTCACGCCTAAACCAAAGGACTTATGCACACATTTCAACATGTATTTAGTTCAGGTTGACCTCCTGAAGCCTAAATGAGCATTAATTTGACTACACAACTCATTCCTATGAAGGAACATTCAAAGTAAAAAAACGGGCTCAACTGGGACTGAAAGTGCATTTAAAGCAATAAAAACTGAAAATGAGTGTCACGCCTAAACCAAAGGACTTATGCACACATTTCAACATGTATTTAGTTCAGGTTGACCTCCTGAAGCCTAAATGAGCATTAATTTGACTACACAACTTATTCCTATGAAGATACATTCAAAGTAAAAAAACGGGCTCAACTCGGACTGAAAGTGCATTTAAAGCAATAAAAACTGAAAATGAGTGTCACGCCTAAACCAAAGGACTTATACACACATTTCAACATGTATTTAGTTCAGGTTGACCTCCTGAAGCCTAAATGAGCATTAATTTGACTACACAACTCATTCCTATGAAGGTACATTCAAAGTCACAAAACGTGCTCAACTAGGCCTGAAAGTGCATTTAAAGCAATAAAAACTGATAATTAGTGTCACGCCTAAACCAAAGGACATATGCACACATTTCAACATGTATTTAGTTCAGGTTGACCTCCTGAAGCTTAAATCACCATTAATTTGACTACACAACTTATTCCTATGAAGATACATTCAAAGTAAAAAAACGGGCTCAACTCGGACTGAAAGTGCATTTAAAGCAATAAAAACTGAAAATGAGTGTCACGCCTAAACCAAAGGACTTATGCACACATTTCAACATGTATTTAGTTCAGGTTGACGTCCTGAAGCCTAAATGAGCATTAATTTGACTACACAACTTATTCCTATGAAGATACATTCAAAGTAAAAAAACGTGCTCAACTAGGCCTGAAAGTGCATTTAAAGCAATAAAAACTGAAAATGAGTGTCACGCCTAAACCAAAGGACTTATGCACACATTTCAACATGTATTTAGTTCAGGTTGACCTCCTGAAGCCTAAATGAGCATTAATTTGACTACACAAATCATTCCTATGAAGGAACATTCAAAGTAAAAAAACGGGCTCAACTCGGACTGAAAGTGCATTTAAAGCAATAAAAACTGAAAATGAGTGTCACGCCTAAACCAAAGGACTTATGCACACATTTCAACATGTATTTAGTTCAGGTTGACCTCCTGAAGCCTAAATCACCATTAATTTGACTAGACAACTTATTCCTATGAAGATACATTCAAAGTAAAAAAACGGGCTCAACTCAGACTGAAAGTGCATTTAAAGCAATAAAAACTGAAAATGAGTGTCACGCCTAAACAAAGGACTTATGCACACATTTCAACATGTATTTAGTTCAGGTTGACCTCCTGAAGCCTAAATGAGCATTAATTTGACTACACAAATCATTCCTATGAAGGAACATTCAAAGTAAAAAAACGGGCTCAACTCGGACTGAAAGTGCATTTAAAGCAATAAAAACTGAAAATGAGTGTCACGCCTAAACCAAAGGACTTATGCACACATTTCAACATGTATTTAGTTCAGGTTGACGTCCTGAAGCCTAAATGAGCATTAATTTGACTACACAACTTATTCCTATGAAGATACATTCAAAGTAAAAAAACGTGCTCTACTCGGCCTGAAAATGCATTTAAAGCAAGAAAAAATCAAAATGAGTGTCACACCTAAACCAAAGGACTTATACACACATTTCAACATCTATTTAGTTCAGGTTGACATTCTGAAGCCTAAATGAGCATTATTTTGTCTATACAACTCATTCCTATGAAGGTACATTCAAAGTCACAAAACGTGCTCAACTCGGCCTGAAAGTGCATTTAAAGCAATAAAATCTCAAAATGAGTTTCACGCCTAAACCAAAGGACTAATGCACACATTTCAACATGTATTTAGTTCAGGTTGACCTCCTGAAGCCTAAATCACCATTAATTTGATCACACAACTCATTCCTATGAAGATACATTCAAACTCAGAAACGTGCTCTACTCGGCCCCTGAAAATGCATTTAAAGCAATAAAAACTCAACTTGGGTGTCACGCCTAAACCAAAGGACTTATACACACATTTCAACATGTATTTAGTTCAGGTTGACCTCCTGAAGCCTAAATGAGCATTATTTCGTCTATACAACTCATTCCTATGAAGGTACTTTCAAAGACACAAAACGTGCTCAACTCGGCCTGAAAGTGCATTTAAAGCAATAAAAACTCAAAATGAGTGTCACGCCTAAACCAAAAGACTAATGCACACATTTCAACGTGTATTTAGTTCAGGTCGACCTCCTGAAGCCTAAATGAGCATTAATTTGACTACACAACTCATTCCTATGAAGATACATTCAAAGTACAAAAACGTGCTCTACTCGGCCTGAAAATGCATTTAAAGCAAGAAAAAATCAAAATGAGTGTCACACCTAAACCTACATTTAAAGTAAAAAAACGTGCTCTACTCGGCCTGAAAATGCATTTAAAGCAATAAAAACTCAAATTGAGTGTCACACCTAAACCAAAGGACTTATGCACACATTTCAACATGTATTTAGTTCAGGTTGACCTCCAGAAGCCTAAATGAGCATTTATTTGACTACACAACTCATTCCTATGAAGGTACATTCAAAGTCACAAAACGTGCTCAACTAGGCCTGAAAGTGCATTTAAAGCAATAAAATCTCAAAATGAGTTTCACGCCTAAATCAAAGGACTTATGCACACATTTCAACATGTATTTAGTTTAGGTTGACCTCCTGAAGCATAAATGAGCATTAATTTGATCACACAACTCATTCCCATGAAGATACATTCAAAGTCAGTAAGTGCCCTGCTCTGTCTGAAAATGCATTTGAATCAATAAAAACTAAAATTGAGTGTCATGCCTAAACCAAAGGACGTCTGCACACATTTCAACTTCTAAAGTGTTGTTTCCGATGCGTGCTAGTGTATGTGTGCGTGCGTGTGTGAGAGTGTGTAGGTGTGTGCGTGTGTTTGTGTGTGTTTGTGTGGGTGCGTGCGTGTGTGTGTGCGTGTGTGTTGTGCGCACCCCCCCCCCCAAAAAAAGTACTGTATTCGGATAAAAATGACGAATTACTCAGAGGTTTTAACTTTTGCTTGCACTTGATTTGTTCTGACACCGACGACGTCCACCAATGACAGCCCGAGTGGATCTAGCACACGTGGTGTGAGAGCAGGGGGAGGTGAAAAGATGCAAAGCCTAGGTGATTGGCTGTGCATCTTTCAGTCTACCACGTGGGTTAGTCTTTGATCTTCAATCAGTGTCCAAATGTTGTTTACATGCGTAGCGTGTGCGGATGTGTGTGCCTCTCATGAGTTTGTGTGTGTGTTTGCGCGCGCGTGATCGTGTGCCCATACATGTGTGAGTGTTTCTTTGATCTAAATCATCGTTGGCGTGTTGTTTACGATACGTGCTCGTCTGTGCGTACGTTTGTGTGAGTGTGTGTGCGTGCGTTTGTGTGTGTGCTTGCTGCGTGCTGGCGCGCTCGGAAGCGTGTGTGTCACAGAGAAAGAGAGGGAGCGGGATCGCTGGCCTGTATGTACTCTATGTGAAACACACAGGACATTTGTAATTTCGTCCGTTTCACATTTTTTGGCTTTTTTAAAAATAAAACTTATTTTCATCAATGGTTCATAATGAGTGTCACGCCTAGACCAAATGACTTATGCACACATTTCAACATTTATTTAGTTCAGGTTGACCTCCTGAAGCCTAAATGAGCGTTAATTTGACCACACAACTCATTCCTATGAAGGAACATTCAAAGTAAAAAAACGGGCTCAACTCGGACTGAAAGTGCATTTAAAGCAATAAAAACTGAAAATGAGTGTCACGCCTAAACCAAAGGACTTATGCACACATTTCAACATGTATTTAGTTCAGGTTGACCTCCTGAAGCCTAAATGAGCATTAATTTGACTACACAACTCATTCCTATGAAGGAACATTCAAAGTAAAAAAACGGGCTCAACTGGGACTGAAAGTGCATTTAAAGCAATAAAAACTGAAAATGAGTGTCACGCCTAAACCAAAGGACTTATGCACACATTTCAACATGTATTTAGTTCAGGTTGACCTCCTGAAGCCTAAATGAGCATTAATTTGACTACACAAATCATTCCTATGAAGGAACATTCAAAGTAAAAAAACGGGCTTAACTCGGACTGAAAGTGCATTTAAAGCAATAAAAACTGAAAATGAGTGTCACGCCTAAACCAAAGGACTTATGCACACATTTCAACATGTATTTAGTTCAGGTTGACCTCCTGAAGCCTAAATGAGCATTAATTTGACTACACAACTCATTCCTATGAAGGAACATTCAAAGTAAAAAAACGGGCTCAACTGGGACTGAAAGTGCATTTAAAGCAATAAAAACTGAAAATGAGTGTCACGCCTAAACCAAAGGACTTATGCACACATTTCAACATGTATTTAGTTCAGGTTGACCTCCTGAAGCCTAAATGAGCATTAATTTGACTACACAACTTATTCCTATGAAGATACATTCAAAGTAAAAAAACGGGCTCAACTCGGACTGAAAGTGCATTTAAAGCAATAAAAACTGAAAATGAGTGTCACGCCTAAACCAAAGGACTTATACACACATTTCAACATGTATTTAGTTCAGGTTGACCTCCTGAAGCCTAAATGAGCATTAATTTGACTACACAAATCATTCCTATGAAGGAACATTCAAAGTAAAAAAACGGGCTCAACTCGGACTGAAAGTGCATTTAAAGCAATAAAAACTGAAAATGAGTGTCACGCCTAAATCAAAGGACTTATGCACACATTTCAACATGTATTTAGTTCAGGTTGACCTCCTGAAGCCTAAATCACCATTAATTTGACTACACAACTTATTCCTATGAAGATACATTCAAAGTAAAAAAACGTGCTCTACTCGGCCTGAAAATGCATTTAAAGCAAGAAAAAATCAAAATGAGTGTCACACCTAAACCTACATTTAAAGTAAAAAAACGTGCTCTACTCGGCCTGAAAATGCATTTAAAGCAATAAAAACTCAAATTGAGTGTCACGCCTAAACCAAAGGACTTATGCACACATTTCAACATGTATTTAGTTCAGGTTGACCTCCTGAAGCCTAAATGAGCATTAATTTGACTACACAACTCATTCCTATGAAGGAACATTCAAAGTAAAAAAACGGGCTCAACTCGGACTGAAAGTGCATTTAAAGCAATAAAAACTGATAATTAGTGTCACGCCTAAACCAAAGGACTTATGCACACATTTCAACATGTATTTAGTTCAGGTTGACCTCCTGAAGCTTAAATCACCATTAATTTGACTACACAACTTATTCCTATGAAGATACATTCAAAGTAAAAAAACGGGCTCAACTCGGACTGAAAGTGCATTTAAAGCAATAAAAACTGAAAATGAGTGTCACGCCTAAACCAAAGGACTTATGCACACATTTCAACATGTATTTAGTTCAGGTTGACGTCCTGAAGCCTAAATGAGCATTAATTTGACTACACAACTTATTCCTATGAAGATACATTCAAAGTAAAAAAACGTGCTCAACTAGGCCTGAAAGTGCATTTAAAGCAATAAAAACTGAAAATGAGTGTCACGCCTAAACCAAAGGACTTATGCACACATTTCAACATGTATTTAGTTCAGGTTGACCTCCTGAAGCCTAAATGAGCATTAATTTGACTACACAAATCATTCCTATGAAGGAACATTCAAAGTAAAAAAACGGGCTCAACTCGGACTGAAAGTGCATTTAAAGCAATAAAAACTGAAAATGAGTGTCACGCCTAAACCAAAGGACTTATGCACACATTTCAACATGTATTTAGTTCAGGTTGACCTCCTGAAGCCTAAATCACCATTAATTTGACTAGACAACTTATTCCTATGAAGATACATTCAAAGTAAAAAAACGGGCTCAACTCAGACTGAAAGTGCATTTAAAGCAATAAAAACTGAAAATGAGTGTCACGCCTAAACCAAAGGACTTATGCACACATTTCAACATGTATTTAGTTCAGGTTGACCTCCTGAAGCCTAAATGAGCATTAATTTGACTACACAAATCATTCCTATGAAGGAACATTCAAAGTAAAAAAACGGGCTCAACTCGGACTGAAAGTGCATTTAAAGCAATAAAAACTGAAAATGAGTGTCACGCCTAAACCAAAGGACTTATGCACACATTTCAACATGTATTTAGTTCAGGTTGACGTCCTGAAGCCTAAATGAGCATTAATTTGACTACACAACTTATTCCTATGAAGATACATTCAAAGTAAAAAAACGTGCTCTACTCGGCCTGAAAATGCATTTAAAGCAAGAAAAAATCAAAATGAGTGTCACACCTAAACCTACATTTAAAGTAAAAAAACGTGCTCTACTCGGCCTGAAAATGCATTTAAAGCAATAAAAACTCAAATTGAGTGTCACGCCTAAACCAAAGGACTTATGCACACATTTCAACATGTATTTAGTTCAGGTTGACCTCCTGAAGCCTAAATGAGCATTAATTTGACTACACAACTCATTCCATTGAAGGTACATTCAAAGTCACAAAACGTGCTCAACTAGGCCTGAAAGTGCATTTAAAGCAATAAAAACTCAAAATGAGTGTCACGCCTAAACCAAAGGACTTATGCACACATTTCAACATGTATTTAGTTCAGTTTGACCTCCTGAAGCCTAAATCACCATTAATTTGACTACACAACTTATTCCTATGAAGATACATTCAAAGTAAAAAAACGGGCTCAACTCGGACTGAAAGTGCATTTAAAGCAATAAAAACTGAAAATGAGTGTCACGCCTAAACCAAAGGACTTATGCACACATTTCAACATGTATTTAGTTCAGGTTGACCTCCTGAAGCCTAAATGAGCATTAATTTGACTACACAAATCATTCCTATGAAGGAACATTCAAAGTAAAAAAACGGGCTCAACTCGGACTGAAAGTGCATTTAAAGCAATAAAAACTGAAAATGAGTGTCACGCCTAAACCAAAGGACTTATGCACACATTTCAACATGTATTTAGTTCAGGTTGACGTCCTGAAGCCTAAATGAGCATTAATTTGACTACACAACTTATTCCTATGAAGATACATTCAAAGTAAAAAAAACGTGCTCTACTCGGCCTGAAAATGCATTTAAAGCAATAAAAACTCAAAATGAGTGTCACGCCTAAACCAAAGGCCTTATGCACACATTTCAACATGTATTTAATTCAGGTTGACCTGCTGAAGCCTAAATGAGCATTAATTTGACTACACAACTCATTCCTATGAAGGAACATTCAAAGTAAAAAAACGGGCTCAACTCGGACTGAAAGTGCATTTAAAGCAATAAAAACTGATAATTAGTGTCACGCCTAAACCAAAGGACTTATGCACACATTTCAACATATATTTAGTTCAGGTTGACCTCCTGAAGCCTAAATGAGCATTAATTTGACTACACAACTCATTCCATTGAAGGTACATTCAAAGTCACAAAACGTGCTCAACTAGGCCTGAAAGTGCATTTAAAGCAATAAAAACTCAAAATGAGTGTCACGCCTAAACCAAAGGACTTATGCACACATTTCAACATGTATTTAGTTCAGGTTGACCTCCTGAAGCCTAAATCACCATTAATTTGACTACACAACTTATTCCTATGAAGATACATTCAAAGTAAAAAAACGGGCTCAACTCGGACTGAAAGTGCATTTAAAGCAATAAAAACTGAAAATGAGTGTCACGCCTAAACCAAAGGACTTATGCACACATTTCAACATGTATTTAGTTCAGGTTGACCTCCTGAAGCTTAAATGAGCATTAATTTGACTACACAAATCATTCCTATGAAGGAACATTCAAAGTAAAAAAACGGGCTCAACTCGGACTGAAAGTGCATTTAAAGCAATAAAAACTGAAAATGAGTGTCACGCCTAAACCAAAGGACTTATGCACACATTTCAACATGTATTTAGTTCAGGTTGACGTCCTGAAGCCTAAATGAGCATTAATTTGACTACACAACTTATTCCTATGAAGATACATTCAAAGTAAAAAAAACGTGCTCTACTCGGCCTGAAAATGCATTTAAAGCAATAAAAACTCAAAATGAGTGTCACGCCTAAACCAAAGGCCTTATGCACACATTTCAACATGTATTTAATTCAGGTTGACCTCCTGAAGCCTAAATGAGCATTAATTTGACTACACAACTCATTCCTATGAAGGAACATTCAAAGTAAAAAAACGGGCTCAACTCGGACTGAAAGTGCATTTAAAGCAATAAAAACTGAAAATGAGTGTCACGCCTAAACCAAAGGACTTATGCACACATTTCAACATGTACTTAGTTCAGGTTGACCTCCTGAAGCCTAAATGAGCATTAATTTGACTACACAACTCATTCCTATGAAGGTACATTCAAAGTCACAAAACGTGCTCAACTAGGCCTGAAAGTGCATTTAAAGCAATAAAAACTCAAAATGAGTGTCACGCCTAAACCAAAGGACTTAGGCACACATTTCAACATGTATTTAGTTCAGGTTGACATTCTGAATCCTAAATGAGCATTAATTTGACTAAACAACTTATTCCTATGAAGATACATTCAAAGTAAAAAAACGGGCTCAACTCGGACTGAAAGTGCATTTAAAGCAATAAAAACTGAAAATGAGTGTCACGCCTAAACCAAAGGACTTATGCACACATTTCAACATGTATTTAGTTCAGGTTGACCTCCTGAAGCCTAAATGAGCA
The DNA here is from genome assembly GCF_025434085.1 of Hippocampus zosterae. Classification (NCBI taxonomy): domain Eukaryota; kingdom Metazoa; phylum Chordata; class Actinopteri; order Syngnathiformes; family Syngnathidae; genus Hippocampus; species Hippocampus zosterae. The sequence continues at coordinate 41,409,988 of NC_067451.1, read as the reverse complement.
TTAATTTGACTACACAACTCATTCCTATGAAGGAACATTCAAAGTAAAAAAACGGGCTCAACTCGGACTGAAAGTGCATTTAAAGCAATAAAAACTGAAAATGAGTGTCACGCCTAAACCAAAGGACTTATGCACACATTTCAACATGTATTTAGTTCAGGTTGACGTCCTGAAGCCTAAATGAGCATTAATTTGACTACACAACTTATTCCTATGAAGATACATTCAAAGTAAAAAAACGTGCTCAACTAGGCCTGAAAGTGCATTTAAAGCAATAAAAACTGATAATTAGTGTCACGCCTAAACCAAAGGACTTATGCACACATTTCAACATGTATTTAGTTCAGGTTGACCTCCTGAAGCTTAAATCACCATTAATTTGACTACACAACTTATTCCTATGAAGATACATTCAAAGTAAAAAAACGGGCTCAACTCGGACTGAAAGTGCATTTAAAGCAATAAAAACTGAAAATGAGTGTCACGCCTAAACCAAAGGACTTATGCACACATTTCAACATGTATTTAGTTCAGGTTGACCTCCTGAAGCCTAAATGAGCATTAATTTGACTACACAACTCATTCCTATGAAGGAACATTCAAAGTAAAAAAACGGGCTCAACTCGGACTGAAAGTGTATTTAAAGCAATAAAAACTGAAAATGAGTGTCACGCCTAAACCAAAGGACTTATGCACACATTTCAACATGTATTTAGTTCAGGTTGACCCCCTGAAGCCTAAATGAGCATTAATTTGATCACACAACTCATTCCTATGAAGATACATTCAAACTCAGAAACGTGCTCTACTCGGCCTGAAAATGCATTTAAAGCAATAAAAACTGAAAATGAGTGTCACGCCTAAACCAAAGGACTTATGCACACATTTCAACATGTATTTAGTTCAGGTTGACATTCTGAAGCCTAAATGAGCATTAATTTGACTACACAACTTATTCCTATGAAGATACATTCAAAGTAAAAAAACGTGTTCTACTCGGCCTGAAAATGCATTTAAAGCAATAAAAACTCAAAATGAGTGTCACGCCTAAACCAAAGGCCTTATGCACACATTTCAACATGTATTTAGTTCAGGTTGACCTCCTGAAGCCTAAATGAGCATTAATTTGACTACACACCTCATTCCTATGAAGATACATTCAAAGTAAAAAAACGTGCTCTACTCGGCCTGAAAATGCATTTAAAGCAAGAAAAAATCAAAATGAGTGTCACACCTAAACCTACATTTAAAGTAAAAAAACGTGCTCTACTTGGCCTGAAAATGCATTTAAAGCAATAAAAACTCAAATTGAGTGTCACGCCTAAACCAAAGGACTTATACACACATTTCAACATCTATTTAGTTCAGGTTGACATTCTGAAGCCTAAATGAGCATTATTTTGTCTATACAACTCATTCCTATGAAGGTACATTCAAAGTCACAAAACGTGCTCAACTCGGCCTGAAAGTGCATTTAAAGCAATAAAATCTCAAAATGAGTTTCACGCCTAAATCAAAGGACTTATGCACACATTTCAACATGTATTTAGTTTAGGTTGACCTCCTGAAGCATAAATGAGCATTAATTTGATCACACAACTCATTCCCATGAAGATACATTCAAAGTCAGTAAGTGCCCTGCTCTGTCTGAAAATGCATTTGAATCAATAAAAACTAAAATTGAGTGTCATGCCTAAACCAAAGGACGTCTGCACACATTTCAACTTCTAAAGTGTTGTTTCCGATGCGTGCTAGTGTATGTGTGCGTGCGTGTGTGAGAGTGTGTAGGTGTGTGCGTGTGTTTGTGTGTGTTTGTGTGGGTGCGTGCGTGTGTGTGTGTGCGTGTGTGTGTTGTGCGCACCCCCCCCCCCCCAAAAAAAGTACTGTATTCGGATAAAAATGACGAATTACTCAGAGGTTTTAACTTTTGCTTGCACTTGATTTGTTCTGACACCGACGACGTCCACCAATGACAGCCCGAGTGGATCTAGCACACGTGGTGTGAGAGCAGGGGGAGGTGAAAAGATGCAAAGCCTAGGTGATTGGCTGTGCATCTTTCAGTCTACCACGTGGGTTAGTCTTTGATCTTCAATCAGTGTCCAAATGTTGTTTACATGCGTAGCGTGTGCGGATGTGTGTGCCTCTCATGAGTTTGTGTGTGTGTTTGCGCGCGCGTGATCGTGTGCCCATACATGTGTGAGTGTTTCTTTGATCTAAATCATCGTTGGCGTGTTGTTTACGATACGTGCTCGTCTGTGCGTACGTTTGTGTGAGTGTGTGTGCGTGCGTTTGTGTGTGTGCTTGCTGCGTGCTGGCGCGCTCGGAAGCGTGTGTGTCACAGAGAAAGAGAGGGAGCGGGATCGCTGGCCTGTATGTACTCTATGTGAAACACACAGGACATTTGTAATTTCGTCCGTTTCACATTTTTTGGCTTTTTTAAAAATAAAACTTATTTTCATCAATGGTTCATAATGAGTGTCACGCCTAGACCAAATGACTTATGCACACATTTCAACATTTATTTAGTTCAGGTTGACCTCCTGAAGCCTAAATGAGCGTTAATTTGACCACACAACTCATTCCTATGAAGGAACATTCAAAGTAAAAAAACGGGCTCAACTCGGACTGAAAGTGCATTTAAAGCAATAAAAACTGAAAATGAGTGTCACGCCTAAACCAAAGGACTTATGCACACATTTCAACATGTATTTAGTTCAGGTTGACATTCTGAAGCCTAAATGAGCATTAATTTGATCACACAACTCATTCCTATGAAGGAACATTCAAAGTAAAAAAACGGGCTCAACTCGGACTGAAAGTGCATTTAAAGCAATAAAAACTGAAAATGAGTGTCACGCCTAAACCAAAGGACTTATGCACACATTTCAACATGTACTTAGTTCAGGTTGACCTCCTGAAGCCTAAATCACCATTAATTTGACTACACAACTTATTCCTATGAAGGTACATTCAAAGTCACAAAACGTGCTCAACTAGGCCTGAAAGTGCATTTAAAGCAATAAAAACTCAAAATGAGTGTCACGCCTAAACCAAAGGACTTATGCACACATTTCAACGTGTATTTAGTTCAGGTTGACCTCCTGAAGCCTAAATCAACATTAATTTGACTACACAACTTATTCCTATGAAGATACATTCAAAGTAAAAAAACGGGCTCAACTCGGACTGGAAGTGCATTTAAAGCAATAAAAACTGAAAATGAGTGTCACGCCTAAACCAAAGGACTTATGCACACATTTCAACATGTATTTAGTTCAGGTTGACCTCCTGAAGCCTAAATGAGCATTAATTTGACTACACAAATCATTCCTATGAAGGAACATTCAAAGTAAAAAAACGGGCTTAACTCGGACTGAAAGTGCATTTAAAGCAATAAAAACTGAAAATGAGTGTCACGCCTAAACCAAAGGACTTATGCACACATTTCAACATGTATTTAGTTCAGGTTGACCTCCTGAAGCCTAAATGAGCATTAATTTGACTACACAACTCATTCCTATGAAGGAACATTCAAAGTCACAAAACGTGCTCAACTGGGACTGAAAGTGCATTTAAAGCAATAAAAACTGAAAATGAGTGTCACGCCTAAACCAAAGGACTTATGCACACATTTCAACATGTATTTAGTTCAGGTTGACCTCCTGAAGCCTAAATGAGCATTAATTTGACTACACAACTTATTCCTATGAAGATACATTCAAAGTAAAAAAACGGGCTCAACTCGGACTGGAAGTGCATTTAAAGCAATAAAAACTGAAAATGAGTGTCACGCCTAAACCAAAGGACTTATACACACATTTCAACATGTATTTAGTTCAGGTTGACCTCCTGAAGCCTAAATGAGCATAAATTTGACTACACAACTCATTCCTATGAAGGAACATTCAAAGTAAAAAAACGGGCTCAACTCGGACTGAAAGTGCATTTAAAGCAATAAAAACTGAAAATGAGTGTCACGCCTAAACCAAAGGACTTATGCACACATTTCAACATGTATTTAGTTCAGGTTGACCTCCTGAAGCCTAAATGAGCATTAATTTGACTACACAAATCATTCCTATGAAGAACATTCAAAGTAAAAAAACGGGCTTAACTCGGACTGAAAGTGCATTTAAAGCAATAAAAACTGAAAATGAGTGTCACGCCTAAACCAAAGGACTTATGCACACATTTCAACTTGTATTTAGTTCAGGTTGACCTCCTGAAGCCTAAATGAGCATTAATTTGACTACACAACTCATTCCTATGAAGGAACATTCAAAGTAAAAAAACGGGCTCAACTGGGACTGAAAGTGCATTTAAAGCAATAAAAACTGAAAATGAGTGTCACGCCTAAACCAAAGGACTTATGCACACATTTCAACATGTATTTAGTTCAGGTTGACCTCCTGAAGCCTAAATGAGCATTAATTTGACTACACAACTTATTCCTATGAAGATACATTCAAAGTAAAAAAACGGGCTCAACTCGGACTGAAAGTGCATTTAAAGCAATAAAAACTGAAAATGAGTGTCACGCCTAAACCAAAGGACTTATACACACATTTCAACATGTATTTAGTTCAGGTTGACCTCCTGAAGCCTAAATGAGCATTAATTTGACTACACAACTCATTCCTATGAAGGTACATTCAAAGTCACAAAACGTGCTCAACTAGGCCTGAAAGTGCATTTAAAGCAATAAAAACTGATAATTAGTGTCACGCCTAAACCAAAGGACTTATGCACACATTTCAACATGTATTTAGTTCAGGTTGACCTCCTGAAGCTTAAATCACCATTAATTTGACTACACAACTTATTCCTATGAAGATACATTCAAAGTAAAAAAACGGGCTCAACTCGGACTGAAAGTGCATTTAAAGCAATAAAAACTGAAAATGAGTGTCACGCCTAAACCAAAGGACTTATGCACACATTTCAACATGTATTTAGTTCAGGTTGACGTCCTGAAGCCTAAATGAGCATTAATTTGACTACACAACTTATTCCTATGAAGATACATTCAAAGTAAAAAAACGTGCTCAACTAGGCCTGAAAGTGCATTTAAAGCAATAAAAACTGAAAATGAGTGTCACGCCTAAACCAAAGGACTTATGCACACATTTCAACATGTATTTAGTTCAGGTTGACCTCCTGAAGCCTAAATGAGCATTAATTTGACTACACAAATCATTCCTATGAAGGAACATTCAAAGTAAAAAAACGGGCTCAACTCGGACTGAAAGTGCATTTAAAGCAATAAAAACTGAAAATGAGTGTCACGCCTAAACCAAAGGACTTATGCACACATTTCAACATGTATTTAGTTCAGGTTGACCTCCTGAAGCCTAAATCACCATTAATTTGACTAGACAACTTATTCCTATGAAGATACATTCAATGTAAAAAAACGGGCTCAACTCAGACTGAAAGTGCATTTAAAGCAATAAAAACTGAAAATGAGTGTCACGCCTAAACCAAAGGACTTATGCACACATTTCAACATGTATTTAGTTCAGGTTGACCTCCTGAAGCCTAAATGAGCATTAATTTGACTACACAAATCATTCCTATGAAGGAACATTCAAAGTAAAAAAACGGGCTCAACTCGGACTGAAAGTGCATTTAAAGCAATAAAAACTGAAAATGAGTGTCACGCCTAAACCAAAGGACTTATGCACACATTTCAACATGTATTTAGTTAAGGTTGACGTCCTGAAGCCTAAATGAGCATTAATTTGACTACACAACTTATTCCTATGAAGATACATTCAAAGTAAAAAAACGTGCTCTACTCGGCCTGAAAATGCATTTAAAGCAAGAAAAAATCAAAATGAGTGTCACACCTAAACCAAAGGACTTATACACACATTTCAACATCTATTTAGTTCAGGTTGACATTCTGAAGCCTAAATGAGCATTATTTTGTCTATACAACTCATTCCTATGAAGGTACATTCAAAGTCACAAAACGTGCTCAACTCGGCCTGAAAGTGCATTTAAAGCAATAAAATCTCAAAATGAGTTTCACGCCTAAACCAAAGGACTAATGCACACATTTCAACATGTATTTAGTTCAGGTTGACCTCCTGAAGCCTAAATCACCATTAATTTGATCACACAACTCATTCCTATGAAGATACATTCAAACTCAGAAACGTGCTCTACTCGGCCCCTGAAAATGCATTTAAAGCAATAAAAACTCAACTTGGGTGTCACGCCTAAACCAAAGGACTTATACACACATTTTAACATGTATTTAGTTCAGGTTGACCTCCTGAAGCCTAAATGAGCATTATTTCGTCTATACAACTCATTCCTATGAAGGTACTTTCAAAGACACAAAACGTGCTCAACTCGGCCTGAAAGTGCATTTAAAGCAATAAAAACTCAAAATGAGTGTCACGCCTAAACCAAAAGACTAATGCACACATTTCAACGTGTATTTAGTTCAGGTCGACTTCCTGAAGCCTAAATGAGCATTAATTTGACTACACAACTCATTCCTATGAAGATACATTCAAAGTACAAAAACGTGCTCTACTCGGCCTGAAAATGCATTTAAAGCAAGAAAAAATCAAAATGAGTGTCACACCTAAACCTACATTTAAAGTAAAAAAACGTGCTCTACTCGGCCTGAAAATGCATTTAAAGCAATAAAAACTCAAATTGAGTGTCACACCTAAACCAAAGGACTTATGCACACATTTCAACATGTATTTAGTTCAGGTTGACCTCCAGAAGCCTAAATGAGCATTTATTTGACTACACAACTCATTCCTATGAAGGTACATTCAAAGTCACAAAACGTGCTCAACTAGGCCTGAAAGTGCATTTAAAGCAATAAAATCTCAAAATGAGTTTCACGCCTAAATCAAAGGACTTATGCACACATTTCAACATGTATTTAGTTTAGGTTGACCTCCTGAAGCATAAATGAGCATTAATTTGATCACACAACTCATTCCCATGAAGATACATTCAAAGTCAGTAAGTGCCCTGCTCTGTCTGAAAATGCATTTGAATCAATAAAAACTAAAATTGAGTGTCATGCCTAAACCAAAGGACGTCTGCACACATTTCAACTTCTAAAGTGTTGTTTCCGATGCGTGCTAGTGTATGTGTGCGTGCGTGTGTGAGAGTGTGTAGGTGTGTGCGTGTGGTTGTGTGGGTGCGTGCGTGTGTGTGTGTGTGCGTGTGTGTTGTGCGCACCCCCCCCCCAAAAAAAAGTACTGTATTCGGATAAAAATGACGAATTACTCAGAGGTTTTAACTTTTGCTTGCACTTGATTTGTTCTGACACCGACGACGTCCACCAATGACAGCCCGAGTGGATCTAGCACACGTGGTGTGAGAGCAGGGGGAGGTGAAAAGATGCAAAGCCTAGGTGATTGGCTGTGCATCTTTCAGTCTACCACGTGGGTTAGTCTTTGATCTTCAATCAGTGTCCAAATGTTGTTTACATGCGTAGCGTGTGCGGATGTGTGTGCCTCTCATGAGTTTGTGTGTGTGTTTGCGCGCGCGTGATCGTGTGCCCATACATGTGTGAGTGTTTCTTTGATCTAAATCATCGTTGGCGTGTTGTTTACGATACGTGCTCGTCTGTGCGTACGTTTGTGTGAGTGTGTGTGCGTGCGTTTGTGTGTGTGCTTGCTGCGTGCTGGCGCGCTCGGAAGCGTGTGTGTCACAGAGAAAGAGAGGGAGCGGGATCGCTGGCCTGTATGTACTCTATGTGAAACACACAGGACATTTGTAATTTCGTCCGTTTCACATTTTTTGGCTTTTTTAAAAATAAAACTTATTTTCATCAATGGTTCATAATGAGTGTCACGCCTAGACCAAATGACTTATGCACACATTTCAACATGTATTTAGTTCAGGTTGACATTCTGAAGCCTAAATGAGCATTAATTTGATCACACAACTCATTCCTATGAAGGAACATTCAAAGTAAAAAAACGGGCTCAACTCGGACTGAAAGTGCATTTAAAGCAATGAAAACTGAAAATGAGTGTCACGCCTAAACCAAAGGACTTATGCACACATTTCAACATGTACTTAGTTCAGGTTGACCTCCTGAAGCCTAAATCACCATTAATTTGACTACACAACTTATTCCTATGAAGGTACATTCAAAGTCACAAAACGTGCTCAACTAGGCCTGAAAGTGCATTTAAAGCAATAAAAACTCAAAATGAGTGTCACGCCTAAACCAAAGGACTTATGCACACATTTCAACATGTATTTAGTTCAGGTTGACCTCCTGAAGCCTAAATCAACATTAATTTGACTACACAACTTATTCCTATGAAGATACATTCAAAGTAAAAAAACGGGCTCAACTCGGACTGGAAGTGCATTTAAAGCAATAAAAACTGAAAATGAGTGTCACGCCTAAACCAAAGGACTTATGCACACATTTCAACATGTATTTAGTTCAGGTTGACCTCCTGAAGCCTAAATGAGCATTAATTTGACTACACAAATCATTCCTATGAAGGAACATTCAAAGTAAAAAAACGGGCTTAACTCGGACTGAAAGTGCATTTAAAGCAATAAAAACTGAAAATGAGTGTCACGCCTAAACCAAAGGACTTATGCACACATTTCAACATGTATTTAGTTCAGGTTGACCTCCTGAAGCCTAAATGAGCATTAATTTGACTACACAACTCATTCCTATGAAGGAACATTCAAAGTAAAAAAACGGGCTCAACTGGGACTGAAAGTGCATTTAAAGCAATAAAAACTGAAAATGAGTGTCACGCCTAAACCAAAGGACTTATGCACACATTTCAACATGTATTTAGTTCAGGTTGACCTCCTGAAGCCTAAATGAGCATTAATTTGACTACACAACTTATTCCTATGAAGATACATTCAAAGTAAAAAAACGGGCTCAACTCGGACTGAAAGTGCATTTAAAGCAATAAAAACTGAAAATGAGTGTCACGCCTAAACCAAAGGACTTATACACACATTTCAACATGTATTTAGTTCAGGTTGACCTCCTGAAGCCTAAATGAGCATTAATTTGACTACACAACTCATTCCTATGAAGGTACATTCAAAGTCACAAAACGTGCTCAACTAGGCCTGAAAGTGCATTTAAAGCAATAAAAACTGATAATTAGTGTCACGCCTAAACCAAAGGACATATGCACACATTTCAACATGTATTTAGTTCAGGTTGACCTCCTGAAGCTTAAATCACCATTAATTTGACTACACAACTTATTCCTATGAAGATACATTCAAAGTAAAAAAACGGGCTCAACTCGGACTGAAAGTGCATTTAAAGCAATAAAAACTGAAAATGAGTGTCACGCCTAAACCAAAGGACTTATGCACACATTTCAACATGTATTTAGTTCAGGTTGACGTCCTGAAGCCTAAATGAGCATTAATTTGACTACACAACTTATTCCTATGAAGATACATTCAAAGTAAAAAAACGTGCTCAACTAGGCCTGAAAGTGCATTTAAAGCAATAAAAACTGAAAATGAGTGTCACGCCTAAACCAAAGGACTTATGCACACATTTCAACATGTATTTAGTTCAGGTTGACCTCCTGAAGCCTAAATGAGCATTAATTTGACTACACAAATCATTCCTATGAAGGAACATTCAAAGTAAAAAAACGGGCTCAACTCGGACTGAAAGTGCATTTAAAGCAATAAAAACTGAAAATGAGTGTCACGCCTAAACCAAAGGACTTATGCACACATTTCAACATGTATTTAGTTCAGGTTGACCTCCTGAAGCCTAAATCACCATTAATTTGACTAGACAACTTATTCCTATGAAGATACATTCAAAGTAAAAAAACGGGCTCAACTCAGACTGAAAGTGCATTTAAAGCAATAAAAACTGAAAATGAGTGTCACGCCTAAACCAAAGGACTTATGCACACATTTCAACATGTATTTAGTTCAGGTTGACCTCCTGAAGCCTAAATGAGCATTAATTTGACTACACAAATCATTCCTATGAAGGAACATTCAAAGTAAAAAAACGGGCTCAACTCGGACTGAAAGTGCATTTAAAGCAATAAAAACTGAAAATGAGTGTCACGCCTAAACCAAAGGACTTATGCACACATTTCAACATGTATTTAGTTCAGGTTGACGTCCTGAAGCCTAAATGAGCATTAATTTGACTACACAACTTATTCCTATGAAGATACATTCAAAGTAAAAAAACGTGCTCTACTCGGCCTGAAAATGCATTTAAAGCAAGAAAAAATCAAAATGAGTGTCACACCTAAACCAAAGGACTTATACACACATTTCAACATCTATTTAGTTCAGGTTGACATTCTGAAGCCTAAATGAGCATTATTTTGTCTATACAACTCATTCCTATGAAGGTACATTCAAAGTCACAAAACGTGCTCAACTCGGCCTGAAAGTGCATTTAAAGCAATAAAATCTCAAAATGAGTTTCACGCCTAAACCAAAGGACTAATGCACACATTTCAACATGTATTTAGTTCAGGTTGACCTCCTGAAGCCTAAATCACCATTAATTTGATCACACAACTCATTCCTATGAAGATACATTCAAACTCAGAAACGTGCTCTACTCGGCCCCTGATAATGCATTTAAAGCAATAAAAACTCAACTTGGGTGTCACGCCTAAACCAAAGGACTTATACACACATTTCAACATGTATTTAGTTCAGGTTGACCTCCTGAAGCCTAAATGAGCATTATTTCGTCTATACAACTCATTCCTATGAAGGTACTTTCAAAGACACAAAACGTGCTCAACTCGGCCTGAAAGTGCATTTAAAGCAATAAAAACTCAAAATGAGTGTCACGCCTAAACCAAAAGACTAATGCACACATTTCAACGTGTATTTAGTTCAGGTCGACCTCCTGAAGCCTAAATGAGCATTAATTTGACTACACAACTCATTCCTATGAAGATACATTCAAAGTACAAAAACGTGCTCTACTCGGCCTGAAAATGCATTTAAAGCAAGAAAAAATCAAAATGAGTGTCACACCTAAACCTACATTTAAAGTAAAAAAACGTGCTCTACTCGGCCTGAAAATGCATTTAAAGCAATAAAAACTCAAATTGAGTGTCACACCTAAACCAAAGGACTTATGCACACATTTCAACATGTATTTAGTTCAGGTTGACCTCCAGAAGCCTAAATGAGCATTTATTTGACTACACAACTCATTCCTATGAAGGTACATTCAAAGTCACAAAACGTGCTCAACTAGGCCTGAAAGTGCATTTAAAGCAATAAAATCTCAAAATGAGTTTCACGCCTAAATCAAAGGACTTATGCACACATTTCAACATGTATTTAGTTTAGGTTGACCTCCTGAAGCATAAATGAGCATTAATTTGATCACACAACTCATTCCCATGAAGATACATTCAAAGTCAGTAAGTGCCCTGCTCTGTCTGAAAATGCATTTGAATCAATAAAAACTAAAATTGAGTGTCATGCCTAAACCAAAGGACGTCTGCACACATTTCAACTTCTAAAGTGTTGTTTCCGATGCGTGCTAGTGTATGTGTGCGTGCGTGTGTGAGAGTGTGTAGGTGTGTGCGTGTGTTTGTGTGTGTTTGTGTGGGTGCGTGCGTGTGTGTGCGTGTGTGTTGTGCGCACCCCCCCCCCCCCCAAAAAAAGTACTGTATTCGGATAAAAATGACGAATTACTCAGAGGTTTTAACTTTTGCTTGCACTTGATTTGTTCTGACACCGACGACGTCCACCAATGACAGCCCGAGTGGATCTAGCACACGTGGTGTGAGAGCAGGGGGAGGTGAAAAGATGCAAAGCCTAGGTGATTGGCTGTGCATCTTTCAGTCTACCACGTGGGTTAGTCTTTGATCTTCAATCAGTGTCCAAATGTTGTTTACATGCGTAGCGTGTGCGGATGTGTGTGCCTCTCATGAGTTTGTGTGTGTGTTTGCGCGCGCGTGATCGTGTGCCCATACATGTGTGAGTGTTTCTTTGATCTAAATCATCGTTGGCGTGTTGTTTACGATACGTGCTCGTCTGTGCGTACGTTTGTGTGAGTGTGTGTGCGTGCGTTTGTGTGTGTGCTTGCTGCGTGCTGGCGCGCTCGGAAGCGTGTGTGTCACAGAGAAAGAGAGGGAGCGGGATCGCTGGCCTGTATGTACTCTATGTGAAACACACAGGACATTTGTAATTTCGTCCGTTTCACATTTTTTGGCTTTTTTAAAAATAAAACTTATTTTCATCAATGGTTCATAATGAGTGTCACGCCTAGACCAAATGACTTATGCACACATTTCAACATTTATTTAGTTCAGGTTGACCTCCTGAAGCCTAAATGAGCGTTAATTTGACCACACAACTCATTCCTATGAAGGAACATTCAAAGTAAAAAAACGGGCTCAACTCGGACTGAAAGTGCATTTAAAGCAATAAAAACTGAAAATGAGTGTCACGCCTAAACCAAAGGACTTATGCACACATTTCAACATGTATTTAGTTCAGGTTGACATTCTGAAGCCTAAATGAGCATTAATTTGATCACACAACTCATTCCTATGAAGGAACATTCAAAGTAAAAAAACGGGCTCAACTCGGACTGAAAGTGCATTTAAAGCAATAAAAACTGAAAATGAGTATCACGCCTAAACCAAAGGACTTATGCACACATTTCAACATGTACTTAGTTCAGGTTGACCTCCTGAAGCCTAAATCACCATTAATTTGACTACACAACTTATTCCTATGAAGGTACATTCAAAGTCACAAAACGTGCTCAACTAGGCCTGAAAGTGCATTTAAAGCAATAAAAACTCAAAATGAGTGTCACGCCTAAACCAAAGGACTTATGCACACATTTCAACATGTATTTAGTTCAGGTTGACCTCCTGAAGCCTAAATCAACATTAATTTGACTACACAACTTATTCCTATGAAGATACATTCAAAGTAAAAAAACGGGCTCAACTCGGACTGGAAGTGCATTTAAAGCAATAAAAACTGAAAATGAGTGTCACGCCTAAACCAAAGGACTTATGCACACATTTCAACATGTATTTAGTTCAGGTTGACCTCCTGAAGCCTAAATGAGCATTAATTTGACTACACAAATCATTCCTATGAAGGAACATTCAAAGTAAAAAAACGGGCTTAACTCGGACTGAAAGTGCATTTAAAGCAATAAAAACTGAAAATGAGTGTCACGCCTAAACCAAAGGACTTATGCACACATTTCAACATGTATTTAGTTCAGGTTGACCTCCTGAAGCCTAAATGAGCATTAATTTGACTACACAACTCATTCCTATGAAGGAACATTCAAAGTAAAAAAACGGGCTCAACTGGGACTGAAAGTGCATTTAAAGCAATAAAAACTGAAAATGAGTGTCACGCCTAAACCAAAGGACTTATGCACACATTTCAACATGTATTTAGTTCAGGTTGACCTCCTGAAGCCTAAATGAGCATTAATTTGACTACACAACTTATTCCTATGAAGATACATTCAAAGTAAAAAAACGGGCTCAACTCGGACTGAAAGTGCATTTAAAGCAATAAAAACTGAAAATGAGTGTCACGCCTAAACCAAAGGACTTATACACACATTTCAACATGTATTTAGTTCAGGTTGACCTCCTGAAGCCTAAATGAGCATTAATTTGACTACACAACTCATTCCTATGAAGGTACATTCAAAGTCACAAAACGTGCTCAACTAGGCCTGAAAGTGCATTTAAAGCAATAAAAACTGATAATTAGTGTCACGCCTAAACCAAAGGACATATGCACACATTTCAACATGTATTTAGTTCAGGTTGACCTCCTGAAGCTTAAATCACCATTAATTTGACTACACAACTTATTCCTATGAAGATACATTCAAAGTAAAAAAACGGGCTCAACTCGGACTGAAAGTGCATTTAAAGCAATAAAAACTGAAAATGAGTGTCACGCCTAAACCAAAGGACTTATGCACACATTTCAACATGTATTTAGTTCAGGTTGACGTCCTGAAGCCTAAATGAGCATTAATTTGACTACACAACTTATTCCTATGAAGATACATTCAAAGTAAAAAAACGTGCTCAACTAGGCCTGAAAGTGCATTTAAAGCAATAAAAACTGAAAATGAGTGTCACGCCTAAACCAAAGGACTTATGCACACATTTCAACATGTATTTAGTTCAGGTTGACCTCCTGAAGCCTAAATGAGCATTAATTTGACTACACAAATCATTCCTATGAAGGAACATTCAAAGTAAAAAAACGGGCTCAACTCGGACTGAAAGTGCATTTAAAGCAATAAAAACTGAAAATGAGTGTCACGCCTAAACCAAAGGACTTATGCACACATTTCAACATGTATTTAGTTCAGGTTGACTTCCTGAAGCCTAAATCACCATTAATTTGACTAGACAACTTATTCCTATGAAGATACATTCAAAGTAAAAAAACGGGCTCAACTCAGACTGAAAGTGCATTTAAAGCAATAAAAACTGAAAATGAGTGTCACGCCTAAACCAAAGGACTTATGCACACATTTCAACATGTATTTAGTTCAGGTTGACCTCCTGAAGCCTAAATGAGCATTAATTTGACTACACAAATCATTCCTATGAAGGAACATTCAAAGTAAAAAAACGGGCTCAACTCGGACTGAAAGTGCATTTAAAGCAATAAAAACTGAAAATGAGTGTCACGCCTAAACCAAAGGACTTATGCACACATTTCAACATGTATTTAGTTCAGGTTGACGTCCTGAAGCCTAAATGAGCATTAATTTGACTACACAACTTATTCCTATGAAGATACATTCAAAGTAAAAAAACGTGCTCTACTCGGCCTGAAAATGCATTTAAAGCAAGAAAAAATCAAAATGAGTGTCACACCTAAACCAAAGGACTTATACACACATTTCAACATCTATTTAGTTCAGGTTGACATTCTGAAGCCTAAATGAGCATTATTTTGTCTATACAACTCATTCCTATGAAGGTACATTCAAAGTCACAAAACGTGCTCAACTCGGCCTGAAAGTGCATTTAAAGCAATAAAATCTCAAAATGAGTTTCACGCCTAAACCAAAGGACTAATGCACACATTTCAACATGTATTTAGTTCAGGTTGACCTCCTGAAGCCTAAATCACCATTAATTTGATCACACAACTCATTCCTATGAAGATACATTCAAACTCAGAAACGTGCTCTACTCGGCCCCTGAAAATGCATTTAAAGCAATAAAAACTCAACTTGGGTGTCACGCCTAAACCAAAGGACTTATACACACATTTCAACATGTATTTAGTTCAGGTTGACCTCCTGAAGCCTAAATGAGCATTATTTCGTCTATACAACTCATTCCTATGAAGGTACTTTCAAAGACACAAAACGTGCTCAACTCGGCCTGAAAGTGCATTTAAAGCAATAAAAACTCAAAATGAGTGTCACGCCTAAACCAAAAGACTAATGCACACATTTCAACGTGTATTTAGTTCAGGTCGACCTCCTGAAGCCTAAATGAGCATTAATTTGACTACACAACTCATTCCTATGAAGATACATTCAAAGTACAAAAACGTGCTCTACTCGGCCTGAAAATGCATTTAAAGCAAGAAAAAATCAAAATGAGTGTCACACCTAAACCTACATTTAAAGTAAAAAAACGTGCTCTACTCGGCCTGAAAATGCATTTAAAGCAATAAAAACTCAAATTGAGTGTCACACCTAAACCAAAGGACTTATACACACATTTCAACATGTATTTAGTTCAGGTTGACCTCCTGAAGCCTAAATGAGCATTAATTTGACTACACAACTCATTCCTATGAAGGTACATTCAAAGTCACAAAACGTGCTCAACTAGGCCTGAAAGTGCATTTAAAGCAATAAAAACTGATAATTAGTGTCACGCCTAAACCAAAGGACATATGCACACATTTCAACATGTATTTAGTTCAGGTTGACCTCCTGAAGCTTAAATCACCATTAATTTGACTACACAACTTATTCCTATGAAGATACATTCAAAGTAAAAAAACGGGCTCAACTCGGACTGAAAGTGCATTTAAAGCAATAAAAACTGAAAATGAGTGTCACGCCTAAACCAAAGGACTTATGCACACATTTCAACATGTATTTAGTTCAGGTTGACGTCCTGAAGCCTAAATGAGCATTAATTTGACTACACAACTTATTCCTATGAAGATACATTCAAAGTAAAAAAACGTGCTCAACTAGGCCTGAAAGTGCATTTAAAGCAATAAAAACTGAAAATGAGTGTCACGCCTAAACCAAAGGACTTATGCACACATTTCAACATGTATTTAGTTCAGGTTGACCTCCTGAAGCCTAAATGAGCATTAATTTGACTACACAAATCATTCCTATGAAGGAACATTCAAAGTAAAAAAACGGGCTCAACTCGGACTGAAAGTGCATTTAAAGCAATAAAAACTGAAAATGAGTGTCACGCCTAAACCAAAGGACTTATGCACACATTTCAACATGTATTTAGTTCAGGTTGACCTCCTGAAGCCTAAATCACCATTAATTTGACTAGACAACTTATTCCTATGAAGATACATTCAATGTAAAAAAACGGGCTCAACTCAGACTGAAAGTGCATTTAAAGCAATAAAAACTGAAAATGAGTGTCACGCCTAAACCAAAGGACTTATGCACACATTTCAACATGTATTTAGTTCAGGTTGACCTCCTGAAGCCTAAATGAGCATTAATTTGACTACACAAATCATTCCTATGAAGGAACATTCAAAGTAAAAAAACGGGCTCAACTCGGACTGAAAGTGCATTTAAAGCAATAAAAACTGAAAATGAGTGTCACGCCTAAACCAAAGGACTTATGCACACATTTCAACATGTATTTAGTTAAGGTTGACGTCCTGAAGCCTAAATGAGCATTAATTTGACTACACAACTTATTCCTATGAAGATACATTCAAAGTAAAAAAACGTGCTCTACTCGGCCTGAAAATGCATTTAAAGCAAGAAAAAATCAAAATGAGTGTCACACCTAAACCAAAGGACTTATACACACATTTCAACATCTATTTAGTTCAGGTTGACATTCTGAAGCCTAAATGAGCATTATTTTGTCTATACAACTCATTCCTATGAAGGTACATTCAAAGTCACAAAACGTGCTCAACTCGGCCTGAAAGTGCATTTAAAGCAATAAAATCTCAAAATGAGTTTCACGCCTAAACCAAAGGACTAATGCACACATTTCAACATGTATTTAGTTCAGGTTGACCTCCTGAAGCCTAAATCACCATTAATTTGATCACACAACTCATTCCTATGAAGATACATTCAAACTCAGAAACGTGCTCTACTCGGCCCCTGAAAATGCATTTAAAGCAATAAAAACTCAACTTGGGTGTCACGCCTAAACCAAAGGACTTATACACACATTTCAACATGTATTTAGTTCAGGTTGACCTCCTGAAGCCTAAATGAGCATTATTTCGTCTATACAACTCATTCCTATGAAGGTACTTTCAAAGACACAAAACGTGCTCAACTCGGCCTGAAAGTGCATTTAAAGCAATAAAAACTCAAAATGAGTGTCACGCCTAAACCAAAAGACTAATGCACACATTTCAACGTGTATTTAGTTCAGGTCGACTTCCTGAAGCCTAAATGAGCATTAATTTGACTACACAACTCATTCCTATGAAGATACATTCAAAGTACAAAAACGTGCTCTACTCGGCCTGAAAATGCATTTAAAGCAAGAAAAAATCAAAATGAGTGTCACACCTAAACCTACATTTAAAGTAAAAAAACGTGCTCTACTCGGCCTGAAAATGCATTTAAAGCAATAAAAACTCAAATTGAGTGTCACACCTAAACCAAAGGACTTATGCACACATTTCAACATGTATTTAGTTCAGGTTGACCTCCAGAAGCCTAAATGAGCATTTATTTGACTACACAACTCATTCCTATGAAGGTACATTCAAAGTCACAAAACGTGCTCAACTAGGCCTGAAAGTGCATTTAAAGCAATAAAATCTCAAAATGAGTTTCACGCCTAAATCAAAGGACTTATGCACACATTTCAACATGTATTTAGTTTAGGTTGACCTCCTGAAGCATAAATGAGCATTAATTTGATCACACAACTCATTCCCATGAAGATACATTCAAAGTCAGTAAGTGCCCTGCTCTGTCTGAAAATGCATTTGAATCAATAAAAACTAAAATTGAGTGTCATGCCTAAACCAAAGGACGTCTGCACACATTTCAACTTCTAAAGTGTTGTTTCCGATGCGTGCTAGTGTATGTGTGCGTGCGTGTGTGAGAGTGTGTAGGTGTGTGCGTGTGTTTGTGTGGGTGCGTGCGTGTGTGTGTGTGTGCGTGTGTGTTGTGCGCACCCCCCCCCCAAAAAAAAGTACTGTATTCGGATAAAAATGACGAATTACTCAGAGGTTTTAACTTTTGCTTGCACTTGATTTGTTCTGACACCGACGACGTCCACCAATGACAGCCCGAGTGGATCTAGCACACGTGGTGTGAGAGCAGGGGGAGGTGAAAAGATGCAAAGCCTAGGTGATTGGCTGTGCATCTTTCAGTCTACCACGTGGGTTAGTCTTTGATCTTCAATCAGTGTCCAAATGTTGTTTACATGCGTAGCGTGTGCGGATGTGTGTACCTCTCATGAGTTTGTGTGTGTGTTTGCGCGCGCGTGATCGTGTGCCCATACATGTGTGAGTGTTTCTTTGATCTAAATCATCGTTGGCGTGTTGTTTACGATACGTGCTCGTCTGTGCGTACGTTTGTGTGAGTGTGTGTGCGTGCGTTTGTGTGTGTGCTTGCTGCGTGCTGGCGCGCTCGGAAGCGTGTGTGTCACAGAGAAAGAGAGGGAGCGGGATCGCTGGCCTGTATGTACTCTATGTGAAACACACAGGACATTTGTAATTTCGTCCGTTTCACATTTTTTGGCTTTTTTAAAAATAAAACTTATTTTCATCAATGGTTCATAATGAGTGTCACGCCTAGACCAAATGACTTATGCACACATTTCAACATTTATTTAGTTCAGGTTGACCTCCTGAAGCCTAAATGAGCGTTAATTTGACCACACAACTCATTCCTATGAAGGAACATTCAAAGTAAAAAAACGGGCTCAACTCGGACTGAAAGTGCATTTAAAGCAATAAAAACTGAAAATGAGTGTCACGCCTAAACCAAAGGACTTATGCACACATTTCAACATGTATTTAGTTCAGGTTGACATTCTGAAGCCTAAATGAGCATTAATTTGATCACACAACTCATTCCTATGAAGGAACATTCAAAGTAAAAAAACGGGCTCAACTCGGACTGAAAGTGCATTTAAAGCAATGAAAACTGAAAATGAGTGTCACGCCTAAACCAAAGGACTTATGCACACATTTCAACATGTACTTAGTTCAGGTTGACCTCCTGAAGCCTAAATCACCATTAATTTGACTACACAACTTATTCCTATGAAGGTACATTCAAAGTCACAAAACGTGCTCAACTAGGCCTGAAAGTGCATTTAAAGCAATAAAAACTCAAAATGAGTGTCACGCCTAAACCAAAGGACTTATGCACACATTTCAACATGTATTTAGTTCAGGTTGACCTCCTGAAGCCTAAATCAACATTAATTTGACTACACAACTTATTCCTATGAAGATACATTCAAAGTAAAAAAACGGGCTCAACTCGGACTGGAAGTGCATTTAAAGCAATAAAAACTGAAAATGAGTGTCACGCCTAAACCAAAGGACTTATGCACACATTTCAACATGTATTTAGTTCAGGTTGACCTCCTGAAGCCTAAATGAGCATTAATTTGACTACACAAATCATTCCTATGAAGGAACATTCAAAGTAAAAAAACGGGCTTAACTCGGACTGAAAGTGCATTTAAAGCAATAAAAACTGAAAATGAGTGTCACGCCTAAACCAAAGGACTTATGCACACATTTCAACATGTATTTAGTTCAGGTTGACCTCCTGAAGCCTAAATGAGCATTAATTTGACTACACAAATCATTCCTATGAAGGAACATTCAAAGTAAAAAAACGGGCTCAACTGGGACTGAAAGTGCATTTAAAGCAATAAAAACTGAAAATGAGTGTCACGCCTAAACCAAAGGACTTATGCACACATTTCAACATGTATTTAGTTCAGGTTGACCTCCTGAAGCCTAAATGAGCATTTATTTGACTACACAACTTAATCCTATGAAGATACATTCAAAGTAAAAAAACGGGCTCAACTCGGACTGAAAGTGCATTTAAAGCAATAAAAACTGAAAATGAGTGTCACGCCTAAACCAAAGGACTTATGCACACATTTCAACATGTATTTAATTCAGGTTGACATTCTGAAGCCTAAATGAGCATTATTTTGTCTATACAACTCATTCCTATGAAGGTACATTCAAAGTCACAAAACGTGCTCAACTAGGCCTGAAAGTGCATTTAAAGCAATAAAATCTCAAAATGAGTTTCACGCCTAAATCAAAGGACTTATGCACACATTTCAACATGTATTTAGTTTAGGTTGACCTCCTGAAGCATAAATGAGCATTAATTTGATCACACAACTCATTCCCATGAAGATACATTCAAAGTCAGTAAGTGCCCTGCTCTGTCTGAAAATGCATTTGAATCAATAAAAACTAAAATTGAGTGTCATGCCTAAACCAAAGGACGTCTGCACACATTTCAACTTCTAAAGTGTTGTTTCCGATGCGTGCTAGTGTATGTGTGCGTGCGTGTGTGAGAGTGTGTAGGTGTGTGCGTGTGTTTGTGTGTGTTTGTGTGGGTGCGTGCGTGTGTGTGTGCGTGTGTGTTGTGCGCACCCCCCCCCCCCCAAAAAAAGTACTGTATTCGGATAAAAATGACGAATTACTCAGAGGTTTTAACTTTTGCTTGCACTTGATTTGTTCTGACACCGACGACGTCCACCAATGACAGCCCGAGTGGATCTAGCACACGTGGTGTGAGAGCAGGGGGAGGTGAAAAGATGCAAAGCCTAGGTGATTGGCTGTGCATCTTTCAGTCTACCACGTGGGTTAGTCTTTGATCTTCAATCAGTGTCCAAATGTTGTTTACATGCGTAGCGTGTGCGGATGTGTGTGCCTCTCATGAGTTTGTGTGTGTGTTTGCGCGCGCGTGATCGTGTGCCCATACATGTGTGAGTGTTTCTTTGATCTAAATCATCGTTGGCGTGTTGTTTACGATACGTGCTCGTCTGTGCGTACGTTTGTGTGAGTGTGTGTGCGTGCGTTTGTGTGTGTGCTTGCTGCGTGCTGGCGCGCTCGGAAGCGTGTGTGTCACAGAGAAAGAGAGGGAGCGGGATCGCTGGCCTGTATGTACTCTATGTGAAACACACAGGACATTTGTAATTTCGTCCGTTTCACATTTTTTGGCTTTTTTAAAAATAAAACTTATTTTCATCAATGGTTCATAATGAGTGTCACGCCTAGACCAAATGACTTATGCACACATTTCAACATTTATTTAGTTCAGGTTGACCTCCTGAAGCCTAAATGAGCGTTAATTTGACCACACAACTCATTCCTATGAAGGAACATTCAAAGTAAAAAAACGGGCTCAACTCGGACTGAAAGTGCATTTAAAGCAATAAAAACTGAAAATGAGTGTCACGCCTAAACCAAAGGACTTATGCACACATTTCAACATGTATTTAGTTCAGGTTGACATTCTGAAGCCTAAATGAGCATTAATTTGATCACACAACTCATTCCTATGAAGGAACATTCAAAGTAAAAAAACGGGCTCAACTCGGACTGAAAGTGCATTTAAAGCAATAAAAACTGAAAATGAGTATCACGCCTAAACCAAAGGACTTATGCACACATTTCAACATGTACTTAGTTCAGGTTGACCTCCTGAAGCCTAAATCACCATTAATTTGACTACACAACTTATTCCTATGAAGGTACATTCAAAGTCACAAAACGTGCTCAACTAGGCCTGAAAGTGCATTTAAAGCAATAAAAACTCAAAATGAGTGTCACGCCTAAACCAAAGGACTTATGCACACATTTCAACATGTATTTAGTTCAGGTTGACCTCCTGAAGCCTAAATCAACATTAATTTGACTACACAACTTATTCCTATGAAGATACATTCAAAGTAAAAAAACGGGCTCAACTCGGACTGGAAGTGCATTTAAAGCAATAAAAACTGAAAATGAGTGTCACGCCTAAACCAAAGGACTTATGCACACATTTCAACATGTATTTAGTTCAGGTTGACCTCCTGAAGCCTAAATGAGCATTAATTTGACTACACAAATCATTCCTATGAAGGAACATTCAAAGTAAAAAAACGGGCTTAACTCGGACTGAAAGTGCATTTAAAGCAATAAAAACTGAAAATGAGTGTCACGCCTAAACCAAAGGACTTATGCACACATTTCAACATGTATTTAGTTCAGGTTGACCTCCTGAAGCCTAAATGAGCATTAATTTGACTACACAACTCATTCCTATGAAGGAACATTCAAAGTAAAAAAACGGGCTCAACTGGGACTGAAAGTGCATTTAAAGCAATAAAAACTGAAAATGAGTGTCACGCCTAAACCAAAGGACTTATGCACACATTTCAACATGTATTTAGTTCAGGTTGACCTCCTGAAGCCTAAATGAGCATTAATTTGACTACACAACTTATTCCTATGAAGATACATTCAAAGTAAAAAAACGGGCTCAACTCGGACTGAAAGTGCATTTAAAGCAATAAAAACTGAAAATGAGTGTCACGCCTAAACCAAAGGACTTATACACACATTTCAACATGTATTTAGTTCAGGTTGACCTCCTGAAGCCTAAATGAGCATTAATTTGACTACACAACTCATTCCTATGAAGGTACATTCAAAGTCACAAAACGTGCTCAACTAGGCCTGAAAGTGCATTTAAAGCAATAAAAACTGATAATTAGTGTCACGCCTAAACCAAAGGACATATGCACACATTTCAACATGTATTTAGTTCAGGTTGACCTCCTGAAGCTTAAATCACCATTAATTTGACTACACAACTTATTCCTATGAAGATACATTCAAAGTAAAAAAACGGGCTCAACTCGGACTGAAAGTGCATTTAAAGCAATAAAAACTGAAAATGAGTGTCACGCCTAAACCAAAGGACTTATGCACACATTTCAACATGTATTTAGTTCAGGTTGACGTCCTGAAGCCTAAATGAGCATTAATTTGACTACACAACTTATTCCTATGAAGATACATTCAAAGTAAAAAAACGTGCTCAACTAGGCCTGAAAGTGCATTTAAAGCAATAAAAACTGAAAATGAGTGTCACGCCTAAACCAAAGGACTTATGCACACATTTCAACATGTATTTAGTTCAGGTTGACCTCCTGAAGCCTAAATGAGCATTAATTTGACTACACAAATCATTCCTATGAAGGAACATTCAAAGTAAAAAAACGGGCTCAACTCGGACTGAAAGTGCATTTAAAGCAATAAAAACTGAAAATGAGTGTCACGCCTAAACCAAAGGACTTATGCACACATTTCAACATGTATTTAGTTCAGGTTGACTTCCTGAAGCCTAAATCACCATTAATTTGACTAGACAACTTATTCCTATGAAGAT
The DNA here is from genome assembly GCF_025434085.1 of Hippocampus zosterae. Taxonomy (NCBI): domain Eukaryota; kingdom Metazoa; phylum Chordata; class Actinopteri; order Syngnathiformes; family Syngnathidae; genus Hippocampus; species Hippocampus zosterae. The sequence goes on along the minus strand of NC_067451.1, from coordinate 41,386,344 downwards.
ACATTCAAAGTAAAAAAACGGGCTCAACTCAGACTGAAAGTGCATTTAAAGCAATAAAAACTGAAAATGAGTGTCACGCCTAAACCAAAGGACTTATGCACACATTTCAACATGTATTTAGTTCAGGTTGACCTCCTGAAGCCTAAATGAGCATTAATTTGACTACACAAATCATTCCTATGAAGGAACATTCAAAGTAAAAAAACGGGCTCAACTCGGACTGAAAGTGCATTTAAAGCAATAAAAACTGAAAATGAGTGTCACGCCTAAACCAAAGGACTTATGCACACATTTCAACATGTATTTAGTTCAGGTTGACGTCCTGAAGCCTAAATGAGCATTAATTTGACTACACAACTTATTCCTATGAAGATACATTCAAAGTAAAAAAACGTGCTCTACTCGGCCTGAAAATGCATTTAAAGCAAGAAAAAATCAAAATGAGTGTCACACCTAAACCAAAGGACTTATACACACATTTCAACATCTATTTAGTTCAGGTTGACATTCTGAAGCCTAAATGAGCATTATTTTGTCTATACAACTCATTCCTATGAAGGTACATTCAAAGTCACAAAACGTGCTCAACTCGGCCTGAAAGTGCATTTAAAGCAATAAAATCTCAAAATGAGTTTCACGCCTAAACCAAAGGACTAATGCACACATTTCAACATGTATTTAGTTCAGGTTGACCTCCTGAAGCCTAAATCACCATTAATTTGATCACACAACTCATTCCTATGAAGATACATTCAAACTCAGAAACGTGCTCTACTCGGCCCCTGAAAATGCATTTAAAGCAATAAAAACTCAACTTGGGTGTCACGCCTAAACCAAAGGACTTATACACACATTTCAACATGTATTTAGTTCAGGTTGACCTCCTGAAGCCTAAATGAGCATTATTTCGTCTATACAACTCATTCCTATGAAGGTACTTTCAAAGACACAAAACGTGCTCAACTCGGCCTGAAAGTGCATTTAAAGCAATAAAAACTCAAAATGAGTGTCACGCCTAAACCAAAAGACTAATGCACACATTTCAACGTGTATTTAGTTCAGGTCGACCTCCTGAAGCCTAAATGAGCATTAATTTGACTACACAACTCATTCCTATGAAGATACATTCAAAGTACAAAAACGTGCTCTACTCGGCCTGAAAATGCATTTAAAGCAAGAAAAAATCAAAATGAGTGTCACACCTAAACCTACATTTAAAGTAAAAAAACGTGCTCTACTCGGCCTGAAAATGCATTTAAAGCAATAAAAACTCAAATTGAGTGTCACACCTAAACCAAAGGACTTATACACACATTTCAACATGTATTTAGTTCAGGTTGACCTCCTGAAGCCTAAATGAGCATTAATTTGACTACACAACTCATTCCTATGAAGGTACATTCAAAGTCACAAAACGTGCTCAACTAGGCCTGAAAGTGCATTTAAAGCAATAAAAACTGATAATTAGTGTCACGCCTAAACCAAAGGACATATGCACACATTTCAACATGTATTTAGTTCAGGTTGACCTCCTGAAGCTTAAATCACCATTAATTTGACTACACAACTTATTCCTATGAAGATACATTCAAAGTAAAAAAACGGGCTCAACTCGGACTGAAAGTGCATTTAAAGCAATAAAAACTGAAAATGAGTGTCACGCCTAAACCAAAGGACTTATGCACACATTTCAACATGTATTTAGTTCAGGTTGACGTCCTGAAGCCTAAATGAGCATTAATTTGACTACACAACTTATTCCTATGAAGATACATTCAAAGTAAAAAAACGTGCTCAACTAGGCCTGAAAGTGCATTTAAAGCAATAAAAACTGAAAATGAGTGTCACGCCTAAACCAAAGGACTTATGCACACATTTCAACATGTATTTAGTTCAGGTTGACCTCCTGAAGCCTAAATGAGCATTAATTTGACTACACAAATCATTCCTATGAAGGAACATTCAAAGTAAAAAAACGGGCTCAACTCGGACTGAAAGTGCATTTAAAGCAATAAAAACTGAAAATGAGTGTCACGCCTAAACCAAAGGACTTATGCACACATTTCAACATGTATTTAGTTCAGGTTGACCTCCTGAAGCCTAAATCACCATTAATTTGACTAGACAACTTATTCCTATGAAGATACATTCAATGTAAAAAAACGGGCTCAACTCAGACTGAAAGTGCATTTAAAGCAATAAAAACTGAAAATGAGTGTCACGCCTAAACCAAAGGACTTATGCACACATTTCAACATGTATTTAGTTCAGGTTGACCTCCTGAAGCCTAAATGAGCATTAATTTGACTACACAAATCATTCCTATGAAGGAACATTCAAAGTAAAAAAACGGGCTCAACTCGGACTGAAAGTGCATTTAAAGCAATAAAAACTGAAAATGAGTGTCACGCCTAAACCAAAGGACTTATGCACACATTTCAACATGTATTTAGTTAAGGTTGACGTCCTGAAGCCTAAATGAGCATTAATTTGACTACACAACTTATTCCTATGAAGATACATTCAAAGTAAAAAAACGTGCTCTACTCGGCCTGAAAATGCATTTAAAGCAAGAAAAAATCAAAATGAGTGTCACACCTAAACCAAAGGACTTATACACACATTTCAACATCTATTTAGTTCAGGTTGACATTCTGAAGCCTAAATGAGCATTATTTTGTCTATACAACTCATTCCTATGAAGGTACATTCAAAGTCACAAAACGTGCTCAACTCGGCCTGAAAGTGCATTTAAAGCAATAAAATCTCAAAATGAGTTTCACGCCTAAACCAAAGGACTAATGCACACATTTCAACATGTATTTAGTTCAGGTTGACCTCCTGAAGCCTAAATCACCATTAATTTGATCACACAACTCATTCCTATGAAGATACATTCAAACTCAGAAACGTGCTCTACTCGGCCCCTGAAAATGCATTTAAAGCAATAAAAACTCAACTTGGGTGTCACGCCTAAACCAAAGGACTTATACACACATTTCAACATGTATTTAGTTCAGGTTGACCTCCTGAAGCCTAAATGAGCATTATTTCGTCTATACAACTCATTCCTATGAAGGTACTTTCAAAGACACAAAACGTGCTCAACTCGGCCTGAAAGTGCATTTAAAGCAATAAAAACTCAAAATGAGTGTCACGCCTAAACCAAAAGACTAATGCACACATTTCAACGTGTATTTAGTTCAGGTCGACTTCCTGAAGCCTAAATGAGCATTAATTTGACTACACAACTCATTCCTATGAAGATACATTCAAAGTACAAAAACGTGCTCTACTCGGCCTGAAAATGCATTTAAAGCAAGAAAAAATCAAAATGAGTGTCACACCTAAACCTACATTTAAAGTAAAAAAACGTGCTCTACTCGGCCTGAAAATGCATTTAAAGCAATAAAAACTCAAATTGAGTGTCACACCTAAACCAAAGGACTTATGCACACATTTCAACATGTATTTAGTTCAGGTTGACCTCCAGAAGCCTAAATGAGCATTTATTTGACTACACAACTCATTCCTATGAAGGTACATTCAAAGTCACAAAACGTGCTCAACTAGGCCTGAAAGTGCATTTAAAGCAATAAAATCTCAAAATGTGTTTCACGCCTAAATCAAAGGACTTATGCACACATTTCAACATGTATTTAGTTTAGGTTGACCTCCTGAAGCATAAATGAGCATTAATTTGATCACACAACTCATTCCCATGAAGATACATTCAAAGTCAGTAAGTGCCCTGCTCTGTCTGAAAATGCATTTGAATCAATAAAAACTAAAATTGAGTGTCATGCCTAAACCAAAGGACGTCTGCACACATTTCAACTTCTAAAGTGTTGTTTCCGATGCGTGCTAGTGTATGTGTGCGTGCGTGTGTGAGAGTGTGTAGGTGTGTGCGTGTGTTTGTGTGGGTGCGTGCGTGTGTGTGTGTGTGCGTGTGTGTTGTGCGCACCCCCCCCCCAAAAAAAAGTACTGTATTCGGATAAAAATGACGAATTACTCAGAGGTTTTAACTTTTGCTTGCACTTGATTTGTTCTGACACCGACGACGTCCACCAATGACAGCCCGAGTGGATCTAGCACACGTGGTGTGAGAGCAGGGGGAGGTGAAAAGATGCAAAGCCTAGGTGATTGGCTGTGCATCTTTCAGTCTACCACGTGGGTTAGTCTTTGATCTTCAATCAGTGTCCAAATGTTGTTTACATGCGTAGCGTGTGCGGATGTGTGTGCCTCTCATGAGTTTGTGTGTGTGTTTGCGCGCGCGTGATCGTGTGCCCATACATGTGTGAGTGTTTCTTTGATCTAAATCATCGTTGGCGTGTTGTTTACGATACGTGCTCGTCTGTGCGTACGTTTGTGTGAGTGTGTGTGCGTGCGTTTGTGTGTGTGCTTGCTGCGTGCTGGCGCGCTCGGAAGCGTGTGTGTCACAGAGAAAGAGAGGGAGCGGGATCGCTGGCCTGTATGTACTCTATGTGAAACACACAGGACATTTGTAATTTCGTCCGTTTCACATTTTTTGGCTTTTTTAAAAATAAAACTTATTTTCATCAATGGTTCATAATGAGTGTCACGCCTAGACCAAATGACTTATGCACACATTTCAACATTTATTTAGTTCAGGTTGACCTCCTGAAGCCTAAATGAGCGTTAATTTGACCACACAACTCATTCCTATGAAGGAACATTCAAAGTAAAAAAACGGGCTCAACTCGGACTGAAAGTGCATTTAAAGCAATAAAAACTGAAAATGAGTGTCACGCCTAAACCAAAGGACTTATGCACACATTTCAACATGTATTTAGTTCAGGTTGACATTCTGAAGCCTAAATGAGCATTAATTTGATCACACAACTCATTCCTATGAAGGAACATTCAAAGTAAAAAAACGGGCTCAACTCGGACTGAAAGTGCATTTAAAGCAATAAAAACTGAAAATGAGTGTCACGCCTAAACCAAAGGACTTATGCACACATTTCAACATGTACTTAGTTCAGGTTGACCTCCTGAAGCCTAAATCACCATTAATTTGACTACACAACTTATTCCTATGAAGGTACATTCAAAGTCACAAAACGTGCTCAACTAGGCCTGAAAGTGCATTTAAAGCAATAAAAACTCAAAATGAGTGTCACGCCTAAACCAAAGGACTTATGCACACATTTCAACATGTATTTAGTTCAGGTTGACCTCCTGAAGCCTAAATCAACATTAATTTGACTACACAACTTATTCCTATGAAGATACATTCAAAGTAAAAAAACGGGCTCAACTCGGACTGGAAGTGCATTTAAAGCAATAAAAACTGAAAATGAGTGTCACGCCTAAACCAAAGGACTTATGCACACATTTCAACATGTATTTAGTTCAGGTTGACCTCCTGAAGCCTAAATGAGCATTAATTTGACTACACAAATCATTCCTATGAAGGAACATTCAAAGTAAAAAAACGGGCTTAACTCGGACTGAAAGTGCATTTAAAGCAATAAAAACTGAAAATGAGTGTCACGCCTAAACCAAAGGACTTATGCACACATTTCAACATGTATTTAGTTCAGGTTGACCTCCTGAAGCCTAAATGAGCATTAATTTGACTACACAACTCATTCCTATGAAGGAACATTCAAAGTAAAAAAACGGGCTCAACTGGGACTGAAAGTGCATTTAAAGCAATAAAAACTGAAAATGAGTGTCACGCCTAAACCAAAGGACTTATGCACACATTTCAACATGTATTTAGTTCAGGTTGACCTCCTGAAGCCTAAATGAGCATTAATTTGACTACACAACTTATTCCTATGAAGATACATTCAAAGTAAAAAAACGGGCTCAACTCGGACTGAAAGTGCATTTAAAGCAATAAAAACTGAAAATGAGTGTCACGCCTAAACCAAAGGACTTATACACACATTTCAACATGTATTTAGTTCAGGTTGACCTCCTGAAGCCTAAATGAGCATTAATTTGACTACACAACTCATTCCTATGAAGGTACATTCAAAGTCACAAAACGTGCTCAACTAGGCCTGAAAGTGCATTTAAAGCAATAAAAACTGATAATTAGTGTCACGCCTAAACCAAAGGACATATGCACACATTTCAACATGTATTTAGTTCAGGTTGACCTCCTGAAGCTTAAATCACCATTAATTTGACTACACAACTTATTCCTATGAAGATACATTCAAAGTAAAAAAACGGGCTCAACTCGGACTGAAAGTGCATTTAAAGCAATAAAAACTGAAAATGAGTGTCACGCCTAAACCAAAGGACTTATGCACACATTTCAACATGTATTTAGTTCAGGTTGACGTCCTGAAGCCTAAATGAGCATTAATTTGACTACACAACTTATTCCTATGAAGATACATTCAAAGTAAAAAAACGTGCTCAACTAGGCCTGAAAGTGCATTTAAAGCAATAAAAACTGAAAATGAGTGTCACGCCTAAACCAAAGGACTTATGCACACATTTCAACATGTATTTAGTTCAGGTTGACCTCCTGAAGCCTAAATGAGCATTAATTTGACTACACAAATCATTCCTATGAAGGAACATTCAAAGTAAAAAAACGGGCTCAACTCGGACTGAAAGTGCATTTAAAGCAATAAAAACTGAAAATGAGTGTCACGCCTAAACCAAAGGACTTATGCACACATTTCAACATGTATTTAGTTCAGGTTGACCTCCTGAAGCCTAAATCACCATTAATTTGACTAGACAACTTATTCCTATGAAGATACATTCAAAGTAAAAAAACGGGCTCAACTCAGACTGAAAGTGCATTTAAAGCAATAAAAACTGAAAATGAGTGTCACGCCTAAACCAAAGGACTTATGCACACATTTCAACATGTATTTAGTTCAGGTTGACCTCCTGAAGCCTAAATGAGCATTAATTTGACTACACAAATCATTCCTATGAAGGAACATTCAAAGTAAAAAAACGGGCTCAACTCGGACTGAAAGTGCATTTAAAGCAATAAAAACTGAAAATGAGTGTCACGCCTAAACCAAAGGACTTATGCACACATTTCAACATGTATTTAGTTCAGGTTGACGTCCTGAAGCCTAAATGAGCATTAATTTGACTACACAACTTATTCCTATGAAGATACATTCAAAGTAAAAAAACGTGCTCTACTCGGCCTGAAAATGCATTTAAAGCAAGAAAAAATCAAAATGAGTGTCACACCTAAACCAAAGGACTTATACACACATTTCAACATCTATTTAGTTCAGGTTGACATTCTGAAGCCTAAATGAGCATTATTTTGTCTATACAACTCATTCCTATGAAGGTACATTCAAAGTCACAAAACGTGCTCAACTCGGCCTGAAAGTGCATTTAAAGCAATAAAATCTCAAAATGAGTTTCACGCCTAAACCAAAGGACTAATGCACACATTTCAACATGTATTTAGTTCAGGTTGACCTCCTGAAGCCTAAATCACCATTAATTTGATCACACAACTCATTCCTATGAAGATACATTCAAACTCAGAAACGTGCTCTACTCGGCCCCTGAAAATGCATTTAAAGCAATAAAAACTCAACTTGGGTGTCACGCCTAAACCAAAGGACTTATACACACATTTCAACATGTATTTAGTTCAGGTTGACCTCCTGAAGCCTAAATGAGCATTATTTCGTCTATACAACTCATTCCTATGAAGGTACTTTCAAAGACACAAAACGTGCTCAACTCGGCCTGAAAGTGCATTTAAAGCAATAAAAACTCAAAATGAGTGTCACGCCTAAACCAAAAGACTAATGCACACATTTCAACGTGTATTTAGTTCAGGTCGACCTCCTGAAGCCTAAATGAGCATTAATTTGACTACACAACTCATTCCTATGAAGATACATTCAAAGTACAAAAACGTGCTCTACTCGGCCTGAAAATGCATTTAAAGCAAGAAAAAATCAAAATGAGTGTCACACCTAAACCTACATTTAAAGTAAAAAAACGTGCTCTACTCGGCCTGAAAATGCATTTAAAGCAATAAAAACTCAAATTGAGTGTCACACCTAAACCAAAGGACTTATGCACACATTTCAACATGTATTTAGTTCAGGTTGACCTCCAGAAGCCTAAATGAGCATTTATTTGACTACACAACTCATTCCTATGAAGGTACATTCAAAGTCACAAAACGTGCTCAACTAGGCCTGAAAGTGCATTTAAAGCAATAAAATCTCAAAATGAGTTTCACGCCTAAATCAAAGGACTTATGCACACATTTCAACATGTATTTAGTTTAGGTTGACCTCCTGAAGCATAAATGAGCATTAATTTGATCACACAACTCATTCCCATGAAGATACATTCAAAGTCAGTAAGTGCCCTGCTCTGTCTGAAAATGCATTTGAATCAATAAAAACTAAAATTGAGTGTCATGCCTAAACCAAAGGACGTCTGCACACATTTCAACTTCTAAAGTGTTGTTTCCGATGCGTGCTAGTGTATGTGTGCGTGCGTGTGTGAGAGTGTGTAGGTGTGTGCGTGTGTTTGTGTGTGTTTGTGTGGGTGCGTGCGTGTGTGTGTGCGTGTGTGTTGTGCGCACCCCCCCCCCCAAAAAAAGTACTGTATTCGGATAAAAATGACGAATTACTCAGAGGTTTTAACTTTTGCTTGCACTTGATTTGTTCTGACACCGACGACGTCCACCAATGACAGCCCGAGTGGATCTAGCACACGTGGTGTGAGAGCAGGGGGAGGTGAAAAGATGCAAAGCCTAGGTGATTGGCTGTGCATCTTTCAGTCTACCACGTGGGTTAGTCTTTGATCTTCAATCAGTGTCCAAATGTTGTTTACATGCGTAGCGTGTGCGGATGTGTGTGCCTCTCATGAGTTTGTGTGTGTGTTTGCGCGCGCGTGATCGTGTGCCCATACATGTGTGAGTGTTTCTTTGATCTAAATCATCGTTGGCGTGTTGTTTACGATACGTGCTCGTCTGTGCGTACGTTTGTGTGAGTGTGTGTGCGTGCGTTTGTGTGTGTGCTTGCTGCGTGCTGGCGCGCTCGGAAGCGTGTGTGTCACAGAGAAAGAGAGGGAGCGGGATCGCTGGCCTGTATGTACTCTATGTGAAACACACAGGACATTTGTAATTTCGTCCGTTTCACATTTTTTGGCTTTTTTAAAAATAAAACTTATTTTCATCAATGGTTCATAATGAGTGTCACGCCTAGACCAAATGACTTATGCACACATTTCAACATTTATTTAGTTCAGGTTGACCTCCTGAAGCCTAAATGAGCGTTAATTTGACCACACAACTCATTCCTATGAAGGAACATTCAAAGTAAAAAAACGGGCTCAACTCGGACTGAAAGTGCATTTAAAGCAATAAAAACTGAAAATGAGTGTCACGCCTAAACCAAAGGACTTATGCACACATTTCAACATGTATTTAGTTCAGGTTGACATTCTGAAGCCTAAATGAGCATTAATTTGATCACACAACTCATTCCTATGAAGGAACATTCAAAGTAAAAAAACGGGCTCAACTCGGACTGAAAGTGCATTTAAAGCAATAAAAACTGAAAATGAGTATCACGCCTAAACCAAAGGACTTATGCACACATTTCAACATGTACTTAGTTCAGGTTGACCTCCTGAAGCCTAAATCACCATTAATTTGACTACACAACTTATTCCTATGAAGGTACATTCAAAGTCACAAAACGTGCTCAACTAGGCCTGAAAGTGCATTTAAAGCAATAAAAACTCAAAATGAGTGTCACGCCTAAACCAAAGGACTTATGCACACATTTCAACATGTATTTAGTTCAGGTTGACCTCCTGAAGCCTAAATCAACATTAATTTGACTACACAACTTATTCCTATGAAGATACATTCAAAGTAAAAAAACGGGCTCAACTCGGACTGGAAGTGCATTTAAAGCAATAAAAACTGAAAATGAGTGTCACGCCTAAACCAAAGGACTTATGCACACATTTCAACATGTATTTAGTTCAGGTTGACCTCCTGAAGCCTAAATGAGCATTAATTTGACTACACAAATCATTCCTATGAAGGAACATTCAAAGTAAAAAAACGGGCTTAACTCGGACTGAAAGTGCATTTAAAGCAATAAAAACTGAAAATGAGTGTCACGCCTAAACCAAAGGACTTATGCACACATTTCAACATGTATTTAGTTCAGGTTGACCTCCTGAAGCCTAAATGAGCATTAATTTGACTACACAACTCATTCCTATGAAGGAACATTCAAAGTAAAAAAACGGGCTCAACTGGGACTGAAAGTGCATTTAAAGCAATAAAAACTGAAAATGAGTGTCACGCCTAAACCAAAGGACTTATGCACACATTTCAACATGTATTTAGTTCAGGTTGACCTCCTGAAGCCTAAATGAGCATTAATTTGACTACACAACTTATTCCTATGAAGATACATTCAAAGTAAAAAAACGGGCTCAACTCGGACTGAAAGTGCATTTAAAGCAATAAAAACTGAAAATGAGTGTCACGCCTAAACCAAAGGACTTATACACACATTTCAACATGTATTTAGTTCAGGTTGACCTCCTGAAGCCTAAATGAGCATTAATTTGACTACACAACTCATTCCTATGAAGGTACATTCAAAGTCACAAAACGTGCTCAACTAGGCCTGAAAGTGCATTTAAAGCAATAAAAACTGATAATTAGTGTCACGCCTAAACCAAAGGACATATGCACACATTTCAACATGTATTTAGTTCAGGTTGACCTCCTGAAGCTTAAATCACCATTAATTTGACTACACAACTTATTCCTATGAAGATACATTCAAAGTAAAAAAACGGGCTCAACTCGGACTGAAAGTGCATTTAAAGCAATAAAAACTGAAAATGAGTGTCACGCCTAAACCAAAGGACTTATGCACACATTTCAACATGTATTTAGTTCAGGTTGACGTCCTGAAGCCTAAATGAGCATTAATTTGACTACACAACTTATTCCTATGAAGATACATTCAAAGTAAAAAAACGTGCTCAACTAGGCCTGAAAGTGCATTTAAAGCAATAAAAACTGAAAATGAGTGTCACGCCTAAACCAAAGGACTTATGCACACATTTCAACATGTATTTAGTTCAGGTTGACCTCCTGAAGCCTAAATGAGCATTAATTTGACTACACAAATCATTCCTATGAAGGAACATTCAAAGTAAAAAAACGGGCTCAACTCGGACTGAAAGTGCATTTAAAGCAATAAAAACTGAAAATGAGTGTCACGCCTAAATCAAAGGACTTATGCACACATTTCAACATGTACTTAGTTCAGGTTGACGTCCTGAAGCCTAAATGAGCATTAATTTGACTACACAACTCATTCCTATGAAGGTACATTCAAAGTCACAAAACGTGCTCAACTAGGCCTGAAAGTGCATTTAAAGCAATAAAAACTGAAAATGAGTGTCACGCCTAAACCAAAGGACTTATGCACACATTTCAACATGTATTTAGTTCAGGTTGACCTCCTGAAGCCTAAATGAGCATTAATTTGATCACACAACTCATTCCTATGAAGATACATTCAAACTCAGAAACGTGCTCTACTCGGCCTGAAAATGCATTTAAAGCAATAAAAACTCAAAATGAGTGTCACGCCTAAACCAAAGGACTTATGCACACATTTCAACATGTATTTAGTTCAGGTTGACATTCTGAAGCCTAAATGAGCATTAATTTGACTACACAACTTATTCCTATGAAGATACATTCAAAGTAAAAAAACGGGCTCAACTCGGACTGAAAGTGCATTTAAAGCAATAAAAACTGAAAATGAGTGTCACGCCTAAACCAAAGGACTTATGCACACATTTCAACATGTATTTAGTTCAGGTTGACCTCCTGAAGCCTAAATGAGCATTAATTTGACTACACAAATCATTCCTATGAAGGAACATTCAAAGTAAAAAAACGGGCTCAACTCGGACTGAAAGTGCATTTAAAGCAATAAAAACTGAAAATGAGTGTCACGCCTAAACCAAAGGACTTATGCACACATTTCAACATGTATTTAGTTCAGGTTGACCTCCTGAAGCCTAAATGAGCATTAATTTGACTACACAAATCATTCCTATGAAGGAACATTCAAAGTAAAAAAACGGGCTCAACTCGGACTGAAAGTGCATTTAAAGCAATAAAAACTGAAAATGAGTGTCACGCCTAAACCAAAGGACTTATGCACACATTTCAACATGTATTTAGTTCAGGTTGACGTCCTGAAGCCTAAATGAGCATTAATTTGACTACACAACTTATTCCTATGAAGGTACATTCAAAGTCACAAAACGTGCTCAACTAGGCCTGAAAGTGCATTTAAAGCAATAAAAACTCAAAATGAGTGTCACGCCTAAACCAAAGGACTTATGCACACATTTCAACATGTATTTAGTTCAGGTTGACCTCCTGAAGCCTAAATGAGCATTAATTTGACTACACAACTCATTCCTATGAAGGTACATTCAAAGTCACAAAACGTGCTCAACTAGGCCTGAAAGTGCATTTAAAGCAATAAAAACTGAAAATGAGTGTCACGCCTAAATCAAAGGACTTATGCACACATTTCAACATGTATTTATTTCAGGTTGACCTCCTGAAGCCTAAATCACCATTAATTTGATTACACAACTTATTCCTATGAAGATACATTCAAAGTAAAAAAACGGGCTCAACTCGGACTGAAAGTGCATTTAAAGCAATAAAAACTGAAAATGAGTGTCACGCCTAAACCAAAGGACTTATGCACACATTTCAACATGTATTTAGTTCAGGTTGACGTCCTGAAGCCTAAATGAGCATTAATTTGACTACACAACTTATTCCTATGAAGGTACATTCAAAGTCACAAAACGTGCTCAACTAGGCCTGAAAGTGCATTTAAAGCAATAAAAACTCAAAATGAGTGTCACGCCTAAACCAAAGGACTTATGCACACATTTCAACATGTATTTAGTTCAGGTTGACCTCCTGAAGCCTAAATGAGCATTAATTTGACTACACAACTCATTCCTATGAAGGAACATTCAAAGTAAAAAAACGGGCTCAACTCGGACTGAAAGTGCATTTAAAGCAATAAAAACTGAAAATGAGTGTCACGCCTAAACCAAAGGACTTATGCACACATTTCAACATGTATTTAGTTCAGGTTGACGTCCTGAAGCCTAAATGAGCATTAATTTGACTACACAACTTATTCCTATGAAGGTACATTCAAAGTCACAAAACGTGCTCAACTAGGCCTGAAAGTGCATTTAAAGCAATAAAAACTCAAAATGAGTGTCACGCCTAAACCAAAGGACTTATGCACACATTTCAACATGTATTTAGTTCAGGTTGACCTCCTGAAGCCTAAATGAGCATTAATTTGACTACACAACTCATTCCTATGAAGGAACATTCAAAGTAAAAAAAACGGGCTCAACTCGGACTGAAAGTGCATTTAAAGCAATAAAAACTGAAAATGAGTGTCACGCCTAAACCAAAGGACTTATGCACAAATTTCAACATGTATTTAGTTCAGGTTGACCTCCTGAAGCCTAAATGAGCATTAATTTGACTACACAACTCATTCCTATGAAGGAACATTCAAAGTAAAAAAAACGGGCTCAACTCGGACTGAAAGTGCATTTAAAGCAATAAAAACTGAAAATGAGTGTCACGCCTAAACCAAAGGACTTATGCACACATTTCAACATGTATTTAGTTCAGGTTGACATTCTGAAGCCTAAATGAGCATTAATTTGACTACACAACTCATTCCTATGAAGGAACATTCAAAGTAAAAAAACGGGCTCAACTCGGACTGAAAGTGCATTTAAAGCAATAAAAACTGAAAATGAGTGTCACGCCTAAACCAAAGGCCTTATGCACACATTTCAACATGTATTTAATTCAGGTTGACCTCCTGAAGCCTAAATGAGCATTAATTTGACTACACAACTCATTCCTATGAAGGAACATTCAAAGTAAAAAAACGGGCTCAACTCGGACTGAAAGTGCATTTAAAGCAATAAAAACTGAAAATGAGTGTCACGCCTAAACCAAAGGACTTATGCACACATTTCAACATGTACTTAGTTCAGGTTGACGTCCTGAAGCCTAAATGAGCATTAATTTGACTACACAACTCATTCCTATGAAGGTACATTCAAAGTCACAAAACGTGCTCAACTAGGCCTGAAAGTGCATTTAAAGCAATAAAAACTGAAAATGAGTGTCACGCCTAAACCAAAGGACTTATGCACACATTTCAACATGTATTTAGTTCAGGTTGACCTCCTGAAGCCTAAATGAGCATTAATTTGATCACACAACTCATTCCTATGAAGATACATTCAAACTCAGAAACGTGCTCTACTCGGCCTGAAAATGCATTTAAAGCAATAAAAACTCAAAATGAGTGTCACGCCTAAACCAAAGGACTTATGCACACATTTCAACATGTATTTAGTTCAGGTTGACATTCTGAAGCCTAAATGAGCATTAATTTGACTACACAACTTATTCATATGAAGATACATTCAAAGTAAAAAAACGGGCTCAACTCGGACTGAAAGTGCATTTAAAGCAATAAAAACTGAAAATGAGTGTCACGCCTAAACCAAAGGACTTATGCACACATTTCAACATGTATTTAGTTCAGGTTGACCTCCTGAAGCCTAAATGAGCATTAATTTGACTACACAAATCATTCCTATGAAGGAACATTCAAAGTAAAAAAACGGGCTCAACTCGGACTGAAAGTGCATTTAAAGCAATAAAAACTGAAAATGAGTGTCACGCCTAAACCAAAGGACTTATGCACACATTTCAACATGTATTTAGTTCAGGTTGACGTCCTGAAGCCTAAATGAGCATTAATTTGACTACACAACTTATTCCTATGAAGGTACATTCAAAGTCACAAAACGTGCTCAACTAGGCCTGAAAGTGCATTTAAAGCAATAAAAACTCAAAATGAGTGTCACGCCTAAACCAAAGGACTTATGCACACATTTCAACATGTATTTAGTTCAGGTTGACATTCTGAAGCCTAAATGAGCATTAATTTGACTACACAACTCATTCCTATGAAGGAACATTCAAAGTAAAAAAACGGGCTCAACTCGGACTGAAAGTGCATTTAAAGCAATAAAAACTGAAAATGAGTGTCACGCCTAAACCAAAGGCCTTATGCACACATTTCAACATGTATTTAATTCAGGTTGACCTCCTGAAGCCTAAATGAGCATTAATTTGACTACACAACTCATTCCTATGAAGGAACATTCAAAGTAAAAAAACGGGCTCAACTCGGACTGAAAGTGCATTTAAAGCAATAAAAACTGAAAATGAGTGTCACGCCTAAACCAAAGGACTTATGCACACATTTCAACATGTACTTAGTTCAGGTTGACGTCCTGAAGCCTAAATGAGCATTAATTTGACTACACAACTCATTCCTATGAAGGTACATTCAAAGTCACAAAACGTGCTCAACTAGGCCTGAAAGTGCATTTAAAGCAATAAAAACTGAAAATGAGTGTCACGCCTAAACCAAAGGACTTATGCACACATTTCAACATGTATTTAGTTCAGGTTGACCTCCTGAAGCCTAAATGAGCATTAATTTGATCACACAACTCATTCCTATGAAGATACATTCAAACTCAGAAACGTGCTCTACTCGGCCTGAAAATGCATTTAAAGCAATAAAAACTCAAAATGAGTGTCACGCCTAAACCAAAGGACTTATGCACACATTTCAACATGTATTTAGTTCAGGTTGACATTCTGAAGCCTAAATGAGCATTAATTTGACTACACAACTTATTCCTATGAAGATACATTCAAAGTAAAAAAACGGGCTCAACTCGGACTGAAAGTGCATTTAAAGCAATAAAAACTGAAAATGAGTGTCACGCCTAAACCAAAGGACTTATGCACACATTTCAACATGTATTTAGTTCAGGTTGACCTCCTGAAGCCTAAATGAGCATTAATTTGACTACACAAATCATTCCTATGAAGGAACATTCAAAGTAAAAAAACGGGCTCAACTCGGACTGAAAGTGCATTTAAAGCAATAAAAACTGAAAATGAGTGTCACGCCTAAACCAAAGGACTTATGCACACATTTCAACATGTATTTAGTTCAGGTTGACGTCCTGAAGCCTAAATGAGCATTAATTTGACTACACAACTTATTCCTATGAAGGTACATTCAAAGTCACAAAACGTTTTCAACTAGGCCTGAAAGTGCATTTAAAGCAATAAAAACTCAAAATGAGTGTCACGCCTAAACCAAAGGACTTATGCACACATTTCAACATGTATTTAGTTCGGGTTGACCTCCTGAAGCCTAAATGAGCATTAATTTGACTACACAACTCATTCCTATGAAGGAACATTCAAAGTAAAAAAACGGGCTCAACTCGGACTGAAAGTGCATTTAAAGCAATAAAAACTGAAAATGAGTTTCACGCCTAAACCAAAGGACTTATGCACACATTTCAACATGTATTTAGTTCAGGTTGACCTCCTGAAGCCTAAATGAGCATTAATTTGACTACACAACTCATTCCTATGAAGGAACATTCAAAGTAAAAAAACGGGCTCAACTCGTACTGAAAGTGCATTTAAAGCAATAAAAACTGAAAATGAGTGTCACGCCTAAATCAAAGGACTTATGCACACATTTCAACATGTATTTAGTTCAGGTTGACCTCCTGAAGCCTAAATCACCATTAATTTGACTACACAACTTATTCCTATGAAGATACATTCAAAGTAAAAAAACGGGCTCAACTCGGACTGAAAGTGCATTTAAAGCAATAAAAACTGAAAATGAGTGTCACGCCTAAACCAAAGGACTTATGCACACATTTCAACATGTATTTAGTTCAGGTTGACGTCCTGAAGCCTAAATGAGCATTAATTTGACTACACAACTTATTCCTATGAAGGTACATTCAAAGTCACAAAACGTGCTCAACTAGGCCTGAAAGTGCATTTAAAGCAATAAAAACTCAAAATGAGTGTCACGCCTAAACCAAAGGACTTATGCACACATTTCAACATGTATTTAGTTCAGGTTGACCTCCTGAAGCCTAAATGAGCATTAATTTGACTACACAACTCATTCCTATGAAGGAACATTCAAAGTAAAAAAACGGGCTCAACTCGGACTGAAAGTGCATTTAAAGCAATAAAAACTGAAAATGAGTTTCACGCCTAAACCAAAGGACTTATGCACACATTTCAACATGTATTTAGTTCAGGTTGACCTCCTGAAGCCTAAATGAGCATTAATTTGACTACACAACTCATTCCTATGAAGGAACATTCAAAGTAAAAAAACGGGCTCAACTCGGACTGAAAGTGCATTTAAAGCAATAAAAACTGAAAATGAGTGTCACGCCTAAATCAAAGGACTTATGCACACATTTCAACATGTATTTAGTTCAGGTTGACCTCCTGAAGCCTAAATCACCATTAATTTGACTACACAACTTATTCCTATGAAGATACATTCAAAGTAAAAAAACGGGCTCAACTCGGACTGAAAGTGCATTTAAAGCAATAAAAACTGAAAATGAGTGTCACGCCTAAACCAAAGGACTTATGCACACATTTCAACATGTATTTAGTTCAGGTTGACGTCCTGAAGCCTAAATGAGCATTAATTTGACTACACAACTTATTCCTATGAAGGTACATTCAAAGTCACAAAACGTGCTCAACTAGGCCTGAAAGTGCATTTAAAGCAATAAAAACTCAAAATGAGTGTCACGCCTAAACCAAAGGACTTATGCACACATTTCAACATGTATTTAGTTCAGGTTGACCTCCTGAAGCCTAAATGAGCATTAATTTGACTACACAACTCATTCCTATGAAGGTACATTCAAAGTCACAAAACGTGCTCAACTAGTCCTGAAAGTGCATTTAAAGCAATAAAAACTGAAAATGAGTGTCACGCCTAAACCAAAGGACTTATGCACACATTTCAACATGTATTTAGTTCAGGTTGACCTCCTGAAGCCTAAATGAGCATTAATTTGACTACACAACTCATTCCTATGAAGGAACATTCAAAGTAAAAAAACGGGCTCAACTCGGACTGAAAGTGCATTTAAAGCAATAAAAACTGAAAATGAGTTTCACGCCTAAACCAAAGGACTTATGCACACATTTCAACATGTATTTAGTTCAGGTTGACCTCCTGAAGCCGAAATGAGCATTAATTTGACTACACAACTCATTCCTATGAAGGAACATTCAAAGTAAAAAAAACGGGCTCAACTCGGACTGAAAGTGCATTTAAAGCAATAAAAACTGAAAATGAGTGTCACGCCTAAATCAAAGGACTTATGCACACATTTCAACATGTATTTAGTTCAGGTTGACCTCCTGAAGCCTAAATCACCATTAATTTGACTACACAACTTATTCCTATGAAGATACATTCAAAGTAAAAAAACGGGCTCAACTCGGACTGAAAGTGCATTTAAAGCAATAAAAACTGAAAATGAGTGTCACGCCTAAACCAAAGGCCTTATGCACACATTTCAACATGTATTTAGTTCAGGTTGACCTCCTGAAGCCTAAATCACCATTAATTTGACTACACAACTTATTCCTATGAAGATACATTCAAAGTAAAAAAACGGGCTCAACTCGGACTGAAAGTGCATTTAAAGCAATAAAAACTGAAAATGAGTGTCACGCCTAAACCAAAGGACTTATGCACACATTTCAACATGTATTTAGTTCAGGTTGACCTCCTGAAGCCTAAATGAGCATTAATTTGACTACACAACTCATTCCTATGAAGGAACATTCAAAGTAAAAAAAACGGGCTCAACTCGGACTGAAAGTGCATTTAAAGCAATAAAAACTGAAAATGAGTGTCACGCCTAAACCAAAGGACTTATGCACACATTTCAACATGTATTTAGTTCAGGTTGACGTCCTGAAGCCTAAATGAGCATTAATTTGACTACACAACTTATTCCTATGAAGGTACATTCAAAGTCACAAAACGTGCTCAACTAGGCCTGAAAGTGCATTTAAAGCAATAAAAACTCAAAATGAGTGTCACGCCTAAACCAAAGGACTTATGCACACATTTCAACATGTATTTAGTTCAGGTTGACCTCCTGAAGCCTAAATGAGCATTAATTTGACTACACAACTCATTCCTATGAAGGTACATTCAAAGTCACAAAACGTGCTCAACTAGGCCTGAAAGTGCATTTAAAGCAATAAAAACTGAAAATGAGTGTCACGCCTAAACCAAAGGACTTATGCACACATTTCAACATGTATTTAGTTCAGGTTGACCTCCTGAAGCCTAAATGAGCATTAATTTGACTACACAACTCATTCCTATGAAGGAACATTCAAAGTAAAAAAACGGGCTCAACTCGGACTGAAAGTGCATTTAAAGCAATAAAAACTGAAAATGAGTTTCACGCCTAAACCAAAGGACTTATGCACACATTTCAACATGTATTTAGTTCAGGTTGACCTCCTGAAGCCGAAATGAGCATTAATTTGACTACACAACTCATTCCTATGAAGGAACATTCAAAGTAAAAAAAACTGGCTCAACTCGGACTGAAAGTGCATTTAAAGCAATAAAAACTGAAAATGAGTGTCACGCCTAAATCAAAGGACTTATGCACACATTTCAACATGTATTTAGTTCAGGTTGACCTCCTGAAGCCTAAATCACCATTAATTTGACTACACAACTTATTCCTATGAAGATACATTCAAAGTAAAAAAACGGGCTCAACTCGGACTGAAAGTGCATTTAAAGCAATAAAAACTGAAAATGAGTGTCACGCCTAAACCAAAGGACTTATGCACACATTTCAACATGTATTTAGTTCAGGTTGACCTCCTGAAGCCTAAATGAGCATTAATTTGACTACACAAATCATTCCTATGAAGGAACATTCAAAGTAAAAAAACGGGCTCAACTCGGACTGAAAGTGCATTTAAAGCAATAAAAACTGAAAATGAGTGTCACGCCTAAACCAAAGGACTTATGCACACATTTCAACATGTATTTAGTTCAGGTTGACGTCCTGAAGCCTAAATGAGCATTAATTTGACTACACAACTTATTCCTATGAAGATACATTCAAAGTAAAAAAACGTGCTCTACTCGGCCTGAAAATGCATTTAAAGCAAGAAAAAATCAAAATGAGTGTCACACCTAAACCTACATTTAAAGTAAAAAAACGTGCTCTACTCGGCCTGAAAATGCATTTAAAGCAATAAAAACTCAAATTGAGTGTCACGCCTAAACCAAAGGACTTATGCACACATTTCAACATGTATTTAGTTTAGGTTGACCTCCTGAAGCATAAATGAGCATTAATTTGATCACACAACTCATTCCCATGAAGATACATTCAAAGTCAGTAAGTGCCCTGCTCTGTCTGAAAATGCATTTGAATCAATAAAAACTAAAATTGAGTGTCATGCCTAAACCAAAGGACGTCTGCACACATTTCAACGTCTAAAGTGTTGTTTCCGATGCGTGCTAGTGTATGTGTGCGTGCGTGTGTGAGAGTGTGTAGGTGTGTGCGTGTGTTTGTGTGTGTTTGTGTGGGTGCGTGCGTGTGTGTGTGCGTGTGTGTGTTGTGCGCACCCCCCCCCAAAAAGTACTGTATTCGGATAAAAATGACGAATTACTCAGAGGTTTTAACTTTTGCTTGCACTTGATTTGTTCTGACACCGACGACGTCCACCAATGACAGCCCGAGTGGATCTAGCCCACGTGGTGTGAGAGCAGGGGGAGGTGAAAAGATGCAAAGCCTAGGTGATTGGCTGTGCATCTTTCAGTCTTCCACGTGGGTTAGTCTTTGATCTTCAATCAGTGTCCAAATGTTGTTTACATGCGTAGCGTGTGCGGATGTGTGTGCCTCTCATGAGTTTGTGTGTGTGTTTGCGCGCGCGTGATCGTGTGCCCATACATGTGTGAGTGTTTCTTTGATCTAAATCATCGTTGGTGTGTTGTTTACGATACGTGCTCGTCTGTGCGTACGTTTGTGTGAGTGTGTGTGCGTGCGTTTGTGTGTGTGCTTGCTGCGTGCTGGCGCGCTCGGAAGCGTGTGTGTCACAGAGAAAGAGAGGGAGCGGGATCGCTGGCCTGTATGTACTCTATGTGAAACACACAGGACATTTGTAATTTCGTCCCTTTCACATTTTTTGGCTTTTTTAAAAATAAAACTTATTTTCATCAATGGTTCATAATGAGTGTCACGCCTAGACCAAATGACTTATGCACACATTTCAACATTTATTTAGTTCAGGTTGACCTCCTGAAGCCTAAATGAGCGTTAATTTGACCACACAACTCATTCCTATGAAGGAACATTCAAAGTAAAAAAACGGGCTCAACTCGGACTGAAAGTGCATTTAAAGCAATAAAAACTGAAAATGAGTGTCACGCCTAAACCAAAGGACTTATGCACACATTTCAACATGTATTTAGTTCAGGTTGACATTCTGAAGCCTAAATGAGCATTAATTTGACTACACAACTCATTCCTATGAAGGAACATTCAAAGTAAAAAAACGGGCTCAACTCGGACTGAAAGTGCATTTAAAGCAATAAAAACTGAAAATGAGTGTCACGCCTAAACCAAAGGCCTTATGCACACATTTCAACATGTATTTAGTTCAGGTTGACCTCCTGAAGCCTAAATCACCATTAATTTGACTACACAACTTATTCCTATGAAGATACATTCAAAGTAAAAAAACGGGCTCAACTCGGACTGAAAGTGCATTTAAAGCAATAAAAACTGAAAATGAGTGTCACGCCTAAACCAAAGGACTTATGCACACATTTCAACATGTATTTAGTTCAGGTTGACCTCCTGAAGCCTAAATGAGCATTAATTTGACTACACAACTCATTCCTATGAAGGAACATTCAAAGTAAAAAAAACGGGCTCAACTCGGACTGAAAGTGCATTTAAAGCAATAAAAACTGAAAATGAGTGTCACGCCTAAATCAAAGGACTTATGCACACATTTCAACATGTATTTAGTTCAGGTTGACCTCCTGAAGCCTAAATCACCATTAATTTGACTACACAACTTATTCCTATGAAGATACATTCAAAGTAAAAAAACGGGCTCAACTCGGGCTGAAAGTGCATTTAAAGCAATAAAAACTGAAAATGAGTGTCACGCCTAAACCAAAGGACTTATGCACACATTTCAACATGTATTTAGTTCAGGTTGACCTCCTGAAGCCTAAATGAGCATTAATTTGACTACACAAATCATTCCTATGAAGGAACATTCAAAGTAAAAAAACGGGCTCAACTCGGACTGAAAGTGCATTTAAAGCAATAAAAACTGAAAATGAGTGTCACGCCTAAACCAAAGGACTTATGCACACATTTCAACATGTATTTAGTTCAGGTTGACGTCCTGAAGCCTAAATGAGCATTAATTTGACTACACAACTTATTCCTATGAAGATACATTCAAAGTAAAAAAACGTGCTCTACTCGGCCTGAAAATGCATTTAAAGCAAGAAAAAATCAAAATGAGTGTCACACCTAAACCTACATTTAAAGTAAAAAAACGTGCTCTACTCGGCCTGAAAATGCATTTAAAGCAATAAAAACTCAAATTGAGTGTCACGCCTAAACCAAAGGACTTATGCACACATTTCAACATGTATTTAGTTTAGGTTGACCTCCTGAAGCATAAATGAGCATTAATTTGATCACACAACTCATTCCCATGAAGATACATTCAAAGTCAGTAAGTGCCCTGCTCTGTCTGAAAATGCATTTGAATCAATAAAAACTAAAATTGAGTGTCATGCCTAAACCAAAGGACGTCTGCACACATTTCAACGTCTAAAGTGTTGTTTCCGATGCGTGCTAGTGTATGTGTGCGTGCGTGTGTGAGAGTGTGTAGGTGTGTGCGTGTGTTTGTGTGTGTTTGTGTGGGTGCGTGCGTGTGTGTGTGCGTGTGTGTGTTGTGCGCACCCCCCCCCCCAAAAAGTACTGTATTCGGATAAAAATGACGAATTACTCAGAGGTTTTAACTTTTGCTTGCACTTGATTTGTTCTGACACCGACGACGTCCACCAATGACAGCCCGAGTGGATCTAGCCCACGTGGTGTGAGAGCAGGGGGAGGTGAAAAGATGCAAAGCCTAGGTGATTGGCTGTGCATCTTTCAGTCTTCCACGTGGGTTAGTCTTTGATCTTCAATCAGTGTCCAAATGTTGTTTACATGCGTAGCGTGTGCGGATGTGTGTGCCTCTCATGAGTTTGTGTGTGTGTTTGCGCGCGCGTGATCGTGTGCCCATACATGTGTGAGTGTTTCTTTGATCTAAATCATCGTTGGTGTGTTGTTTACGATACGTGCTCGTCTGTGCGTACGTTTGTGTGAGTGTGTGTGCGTGCGTTTGTGTGTGTGCTTGCTGCGTGCTGGCGCGCTCGGAAGCGTGTGTGTCACAGAGAAAGAGAGGGAGCGGGATCGCTGGCCTGTATGTACTCTATGTGAAACACACAGGACATTTGTAATTTCGTCCCTTTCACATTTTTTGGCTTTTTTAAAAATAAAACTTATTTTCATCAATGGTTCATAATGAGTGTCACGCCTAGACCAAATGACTTATGCACACATTTCAACATTTATTTAGTTCAGGTTGACCTCCTGAAGCCTAAATGAGCGTTAATTTGACCACACAACTCATTCCTATGAAGGAACATTCAAAGTAAAAAAACGGGCTCAACTCGGACTGAAAGTGCATTTAAAGCAATAAAAACTGAAAATGAGTGTCACGCCTAAACCAAAGGACTTATGCACACATTTCAACATGTATTTAGTTCAGGTTGTCATTCTGAAGCCTAAATGAGCATTAATTTGACTACACAACTCATTCCTATGAAGGAACATTCAAAGTAAAAAAACGGGCTCAACTCGGACTGAAAGTGCATTTAAAGCAATAAAAACTGAAAATGAGTGTCACGCCTAAACCAAAGGCCTTATGCACACATTTCAACATGTATTTAATTCAGGTTGACCTCCTGAAGCCTAAATGAGCATTAATTTGACTACACAACTCATTCCTATGAAGGAACATTCAAAGTAAAAAAACGGGCTCAACTCGGACTGAAAGTGCATTTAAAGCAATAAAAACTGAAAATGAGTGTCACGCCTAAACCAAAGGACTTATGCACACATTTCAACACGTACTTAGTTCAGGTTGACGTCCTGAAGCCTAAATGAGCATTAATTTGACTACACAACTCATTCCTATGAAGGTACATTCAAAGTCACAAAACGTGCTCAACTAGGCCTGAAAGTGCATTTAAAGCAATAAAAACTGAAAATGAGTGTCACGCCTAAACCAAAGGACTTATGCACACATTTCAACATGTATTTAGTTCAGGTTGACCTCCTGAAGCCTAAATGAGCATTAATTTGATCACACAACTCATTCCTATGAAGATACATTCAAACTCAGAAACGTGCTCTACTCGGCCTGAAAATGCATTTAAAGCAATAAAAACTGAAAATGAGTGTCACGCCTAAACCAAAGGACTTATGCACACATTTCAACATGTATTTAGTTCAGGTTGACATTCTGAAGCCTAAATGAGCATTAATTTGATCACACAACTCATTCCTATGAAGATACATTCAAACTCAGAAACGTGCTCTACTCGGCCTGAAAATGCATTTAAAGCAATAAAAACTCAAAATGAGTGTCACGCCTAAACCAAAGGACTTATGCACACATTTCAACATGTATTTAGTTCAGGTTGACCTTCTGAAGCCTAAATGAGCATTAATTTGACTACACAAATCATTCCTATGAAGGAACATTCAAAGTAAAAAAACGGGCTCAACTCGGACTGAAAGTGCATTTAAAGCAATAAAAACTGAAAATGAGTGTCACGCCTAAACCAAAGGACTTATGCACACATTTCAACATGTATTTAGTTCAGGTTGACGTCCTGAAGCCTAAATGAGCATTAATTTGACTACACAACTTATTCCTATGAAGGTACATTCAAAGTCACAAAACGTGCTCAACTAGGCCTGAAAGTGCATTTAAAGCAATAAAAACTCAAAATGAGTGTCACGCCTAAACCAAAGGACTTATGCACACATTTCAACATGTATTTAGTTCAGGTTGACCTCCTGAAGCCTAAATGAGCATTAATTTGACTACACAACTCATTCCTATGAAGGAACATTCAAAGTCACAAAACGTGCTCAACTAGGCCTGAAAGTGCATTTAAAGCAATAAAAACTGAAAATGAGTGTCACGCCTAAATCAAAGGACTTATGCACACATTTCAACATGTATTTAGTTCAGGTTGACCTCCTGAAGCCTAAATCACCATTAATTTGACTACACAACTTATTCCTATGAAGATACATTCAAAGTAAAAAAACGGGCTCAACTCGGACTGAAAGTGCATTTAAAGCAATAAAAACTGAAAATGAGTGTCACGCCTAAACCAAAGGACTTATGCACACATTTCAACATGTATTTAGTTCAGGTTGACGTCCTGAAGCCTAAATGAGCATTAATTTGACTACACAACTTATTCCTATGAAGGTACATTCAAAGTCACAAAACGTGCTCAACTAGGCCTGAAAGTGCATTTAAAGCAATAAAAACTCAAAATGAGTGTCACGCCTAAACCAAAGGACTTATGCACACATTTCAACATGTATTTAGTTCAGGTTGACCTCCTGAAGCCTAAATGAGCATTAATTTGACTACACAACTCATTCCTATGAAGGTACATTCAAAGTCACCAAACGTGCTCAACTAGGCCTGAAAGTGCATTTAAAGCAATAAAAACTGAAAATGAGTGTCACGCCTAAACCAAAGGACTTATGCACACATTTCAACATGTATTTAGTTCAGGTTGACCTCCTGAAGCCTAAATGAGCATTAATTTGACTACACAACTCATTCCTATGAAGGAACATTCAAAGTAAAAAAACGGGCTCAACTCGGACTGAAAGTGCATTTAAAGCAATAAAAACTGAAAATGAGTTTCACGCCTCAACCAAAGGACTTATGCACACATTTCAACATGTATTTAGTTCAGGTTGACCTCCTGAAGCCTAAATGAGCATTAATTTGACTACACAACTCATTCCTATGAAGGAACATTCAAAGTAAAAAAAACGGGCTCAACTCGGACTGAAAGTGCATTTAAAGCAATAAAAACTGATAATGAGTGTCACGCCTAAATCAAAGGACTTATGCACACATTTCAACATGTATTTAGTTCAGGTTGACCTCCTGAAGCCTAAATCACCATTAATTTGACTACACAACTTATTCCTATGAAGATACATTCAAAGTAAAAAAACGGGCTCAACTCGGACTGAAAGTGCATTTAAAGCAATAAAAACTGAAAATGAGTGTCACGCCTAAACCAAAGGACTTATGCACACATTTCAACATGTATTTAGTTCAGGTTGACCTCCTGAAGCCTAAATGAGCATTAATTTGACTACACAAATCATTCCTATGAAGGAACATTCAAAGTAAAAAAACGGGCTCAACTCGGACTGAAAGTGCATTTAAAGCAATAAAAACTGAAAATGAGTGTCACGCCTAAACCAAAGGACTTATGCACACATTTCAACATGTATTTAGTTCAGGTTGACGTCCTGAAGCCTAAATGAGCATTAATTTGACTACACAACTTATTCCTATGAAGATACATTCAAAGTAAAAAAACGTGCTCT
Source organism: Hippocampus zosterae (assembly GCF_025434085.1). Taxonomy (NCBI): domain Eukaryota; kingdom Metazoa; phylum Chordata; class Actinopteri; order Syngnathiformes; family Syngnathidae; genus Hippocampus; species Hippocampus zosterae. The sequence continues at coordinate 41,359,566 of NC_067451.1, read as the reverse complement.
ACTCGGCCTGAAAATGCATTTAAAGCAAGAAAAAATCAAAATGAGTGTCACACCTAAACCTACATTTAAAGTAAAAAAACGTGCTCTACTCGGCCTGAAAATGCATTTAAAGCAATAAAAACTCAAATTGAGTGTCACGCCTAAACCAAAGGACTTATGCACACATTTCAACATGTATTTAGTTTAGGTTGACCTCCTGAAGCATAAATGAGCATTAATTTGATCACACAACTCATTCCCATGAAGATACATTCAAAGTCAGTAAGTGCCCTGCTCTGTCTGAAAATGCATTTGAATCAATAAAAACTAAAATTGAGTGTCATGCCTAAACCAAAGGACGTCTGCACACATTTCAACGTCTAAAGTGTTGTTTCCGATGCGTGCTAGTGTATGTGTGCGTGCGTGTGTGAGAGTGTGTAGTTGTGTGCGTGTGTTTGTGTGTGTTTGTGTGGGTGCGTGCGTGTGTGTGTGCGTGTGTGTGTTGTGCGCACCCCCCCCCCCCCCAAAAGTACTGTATTCGGATAAAAATGACGAATTACTCAGAGGTTTTAACTTTTGCTTGCACTTGATTTGTTCTGACACCGACAACGTCCACCAATGACAGCCCGAGTGGATCTAGCCCACGTGGTGTGAGAGCAGGGGGAGGTGAAAAGATGCAAAGCCTAGGTGATTGGCTGTGCATCTTTCAGTCTTCCACGTGGGTTAGTCTTTGATCTTCAATCAGTGTCCAAATGTTGTTTACATGCGTAGCGTGTGCGGATGTGTGTGCCTCTCATGAGTTTGTGTGTGTGTTTGCGCGCGCGTGATCGTGTGCCCATACATGTGTGAGTGTTTCTTTGATCTAAATCATCGTTGGTGTGTTGTTTACGATACGTGCTCGTCTGTGCGTACGTTTGTGTGAGTGTGTGTGCGTGCGTTTGTGTGTGTGCTTGCTGCGTGCTGGCGCGCTCGGAAGCGTGTGTGTCACAGAGAAAGAGAGGGAGCGGGATCGCTGGCCTGTATGTACTCTATGTGAAACACACAGGACATTTGTAATTTCGTCCCTTTCACATTTTTTGGCTTTTTAAAAATAAAACTTATTTTCATCAATGGTTCATAATGAGTGTCACGCCTAGACCAAATGACTTATGCACACATTTCAACATTTATTTAGTTCAGGTTGACCTCCTGAAGCCTAAATGAGCGTTAATTTGACCACACAACTCATTCCTATGAAGGAACATTCAAAGTAAAAAAACGGGCTCAACTCGGACTGAAAGTGCATTTAAAGCAATAAAAACTGAAAATGAGTGTCACGCCTAAACCAAAGGCCTTATGCACACATTTCAACATGTATTTAATTCAGGTTGACCTCCTGAAGCCTAAATGAGCATTAATTTGACTACACAACTCATTCCTATGAAGGAACATTCAAAGTAAAAAAACGGGCTCAACTCGGACTGAAAGTGCATTTAAAGCAATAAAAACTGAAAATGAGTGTCACGCCTAAACCAAAGGACTTATGCACACATTTCAACATGTATTTAGTTCAGGTTGACGTCCTGAAGCCCAAATGAGCATTAATTTGACTACACAACTTATTCCTATGAAGGTACATTCAAAGTCACAAAACGTGCTCAACTAGGCCTGAAAGTGCATTTAAAGCAATAAAAACTGAAAATGAGTGTCACACCTAAATCAAAGGACTTATGCACACATTTCAACATGTATTTAGTTCAGGTTGACGTCCTGAAGCCTAAATGAGCATTAATTTGACTACACAACTTATTCCTATGAAGATACATTCAAAGTAAAAAAACGGGCTCAACTCGGACTGAAAGTGCATTTAAAGCAATAAAAACTGAAAATGAGTGTCACGCCTAAACCAAAGGACTTATGCACACATTTCAACATGTATTTAGTTCAGGTTGACCTCCTGAAGCCTAAATGAGCATTAATTTGACTACACAAATCATTCCTATGAAGGAACATTCAAAGTAAAAAAACGGGCTCAACTCGGACTGAAAGTGCATTTAAAGCAATAAAAACTGAAAATGAGTGTCACGCCTAAACCAAAGGACTTATGCACACATTTCAACATGTATTTAGTTCAGGTTGACGTCCTGAAGCCTAAATGAGCATTAATTTGACTACACAACTCATTCCTATGAAGGTACATTCAAAGTCACAAAACGTGCTCAACTAGGCCTGAAAGTGCATTTAAAGCAATAAAAACTCAAAATGAGTGTCACGCCTAAACCAAAGGACTTATGCACACATTTCAACATGTATTTAGTTCAGGTTGACCTCCTGAAGCCTAAATGAGCATTAATTTGACTACACAACTCATTCCTATGAAGGAACATTCAAAGTAAAAAAAACGGGCTCAACTCGGACTGAAAGTGCATTTAAAGCAATAAAAACTGAAAATGAGTGTCACGCCTAAACCAAAGGACTTATGCACACATTTCAACATGTATTTAGTTCAGGGTGACGTCCTGAAGCCTAAATGAGCATTAATTTGATCACACAACTCATTCCTATGAAGATACATTCAAACTCAGAAACGTGCTCTACTCGGCCTGAAAATGCATTTAAAGCAATAAAAACTCAAAATGAGTGTCACGCCTAAACCAAAGGACTTATGCACACATTTCAACATATATTTAGTTCAGGTTGACCTCCTGAAGCCTAAATGAGCATTAATTTGACTACACAACTCATTCCTATGAAGGTACATTCAAAGTCACAAAACGTGCTCAACTAGGCCTGAAAGTGCATTTAAAGCAATAAAAACTGAAAATGAGTGTCACGCCTAAATCAAAGGACTTATGCACACATTTCAACATGTACTTAGTTCAGGTTGACGTCCTGAAGCCTAAATGAGCATTAATTTGACTACACAACTCATTCCTATGAAGGTACATTCAAAGTCACAAAACGTGCTCAACTAGGCCTGAAAGTGCATTTAAAGCAATAAAAACTGAAAATGAGTGTCACGCCTAAACCAAAGGACTTATGCACACATTTCAACATGTATTTAGTTCAGGTTGACATTCTGAAGCCTAAATGAGCATTAATTTGACTACACAACTTATTCCTATGAAGATACATTCAAAGTAAAAAAACGGGCTCAACTCGGACTGAAAGTGCATTTAAAGCAATAAAAACTGAAAATGAGTGTCACGCCTAAACCAAAGGACTTATGCACACATTTCAACATGTATTTAGTTCAGGTTGACGTCCTGAAGCCTAAATGAGCATTAATTTGACTACACAAATCATTCCTATGAAGGAACATTCAAAGTAAAAAAACGGGCTCAACTCGGACTGAAAGTGCATTTAAAGCAATAAAAACTGAAAATGAGTGTCACGCCTAAACCAAAGGACTTATGCACACATTTCAACATGTATTTAGTTCAGGTTGACGTCCTGAAGCCTAAATGAGCATTAATTTGACTACACAACTTATTCCTATGAAGGTACATTCAAAGTCACAAAACGTGCTCAACTAGGCCTGAAAGTGCATTTAAAGCAATAAAAACTGAAAATGAGTGTCACGCCTAAACCAAAGGACTTATGCACACATTTCAACATGTACTTAGTTCAGGTTGACCTCGTGAAGCCTAAATGAGCATTAATTTGACTACACAACTCATTCCTATGAAGGTACATTCAAAGTCACAAAACGTGCTCAACTAGGCCTGAAAGTGCATTTAAAGCAATAAAAACTGAAAATGAGTGTCACGCCTAAACCAAAGGCCTTATGCACACATTTCAACATGTATTTAATTCAGGTTGACCTCCTGAAGCCTAAATGAGCATTAATTTGACTACACAACTCATTCCTATGAAGGAACATTCAAAGTAAAAAAACGGGCTCAACTCGGACTGAAAGTGCATTTAAAGCAATAAAAACTGAAAATGAGTGTCACGCCTAAACCAAAGGACTTATGCACACATTTCAACATGTACTTAGTTCAGGTTGACCTCGTGAAGCCTAAATGAGCATTAATTTGACTACACAACTCATTCCTATGAAGGTACATTCAAAGTCACAAAACGTGCTCAACTAGGCCTGAAAGTGCATTTAAAGCAATAAAAACTGAAAATGAGTGTCACGCCTAAATCAAAGGACTTATGCACACATTTCAACATGTATTTAGTTCAGGTTGACCTCCTGAAGCCTAAATCACCATTAATTTGACTACACAACTTATTCCTATGAAGATACATTCAAAGTAAAAAAACGGGCTCAACTCGGACTGAAAGTGCATTTAAAGCAATAAAAACTGAAAATGAGTGTCACGCCTAAACCAAAGGACTTATGCACACATTTCAACATGTATTTAGTTCAGGTTGACCTCCTGAAGCCTAAATGAGCATTAATTTGACTACACAAATCATTCCTATGAAGGAACATTCAAAGTAAAAAAACGGGCTCAACTCGGACTGAAAGTGCATTTAAAGCAATAAAAACTGAAAATGAGTGTCACGCCTAAACCAAAGGACTTATGCACACATTTCAACATGTATTTAGTTCAGGTTGACGTCCTGAAGCCTAAATGAGCATTAATTTGACTACACAACTTATTCCTATGAAGGTACATTCAAAGTCACAAAACGTGCTCAACTAGGCCTGAAAGTGCATTTAAAGCAATAAAAACTCAAAATGAGTGTCACGCCTAAACCAAAGGACTTATGCACACATTTCAACATGTATTTAGTTCAGGTTGACCTCCTGAAGCCTAAATGAGCATTAATTTGACTACACAACTCATTCCTATGAAGGTACATTCAAAGTCACAAAACGTGCTCAACTAGGCCTGAAAGTGCATTTAAAGCAATAAAAACTGAAAATGAGTGTCACGCCTAAATCAAAGGACTTATGCACACATTTCAACATGTATTTAGTTCAGGTTGACCTCCTGAAGCCTAAATCACCATTAATTTGACTACACAACTTATTCCTATGAAGATACATTCAAAGTAAAAAAACGGGCTCAACTCGGACTGAAAGTGCATTTAAAGCAATAAAAACTGAAAATGAGTGTCACGCCTAAACCAAAGGACTTATGCACACATTTCAACATGTATTTAGTTCAGGTTGACGTCCTGAAGCCTAAATGAGCATTAATTTGACTACACAAATTATTCCTATGAAGGTACATTCAAAGTCACAAAACGTGCTCAACTAGGCCTGAAAGTGCATTTAAAGCAATAAAAACTCAAAATGAGTGTCACGCCTAAACCAAAGGACTTATGCACACATTTCAACATGTATTTAGTTCAGGTTGACCTCCTGAAGCCTAAATGAGCATTAATTTGACTACACAACTCATTCCTATGAAGGAACATTCAAAGTAAAAAAACGGGCTCAACTCGGACTGAAAGTGCATTTAAAGCAATAAAAACTGAAAATGAGTGTCACGCCTAAACCAAAGGACTTATGCACACATTTCAACATGTATTTAGTTCAGGTTGACGTCCTGAAGCCTAAATGAGCATTAATTTGACTACACAACTTATTCCTATGAAGGTACATTCAAAGTCACAAAACGTGCTCAACTAGGCCTGAAAGTGCATTTAAAGCAATAAAAACTCAAAATGAGTGTCACGCCTAAACCAAAGGACTTATGCACACATTTCAACATGTATTTAGTTCAGGTTGACCTCCTGAAGCCTAAATGAGCATTAATTTGACTACACAACTCATTCCTATGAAGGAACATTCAAAGTAAAAAAAAACGGGCTCAACTCGGACTGAAAGTGCATTTAAAGCAATAAAAACTGAAAATGAGTGTCACGCCTAAACCAAAGGACTTATGCACACATTTCAACATGTATTTAGTTCAGGTTGACCTCCTGAAGCCTAAATGAGCATTAATTTGACTACACAACTCATTCCTATGAAGGAACATTCAAAGTAAAAAAAACGGGCTCAACTCGGACTGAAAGTGCATTTAAAGCAATAAAAACTGAAAATGAGTGTCACGCCTAAACCAAAGGACTTATGCACACATTTCAACATGTATTTAGTTCAGGTTGACATTCTGAAGCCTAAATGAGCATTAATTTGACTACACAACTCATTCCTATGAAGGAACATTCAAAGTAAAAAAAACGGGCTCAACTCGGACTGAAAGTGCATTTAAAGCAATAAAAACTGAAAATGAGTGTCACGCCTAAACCAAAGGACTTATGCACACATTTCAACATGTATTTAGTTCAGGTTGACATTCTGAAGCCTAAATGAGCATTAATTTGACTACACAACTCATTCCTATGAAGGAACATTCAAAGTAAAAAAACGGGCTCAAGTCGGACTGAAAGTGCATTTAAAGCAATAAAAACTGAAAATGAGTGTCACGCCTAAACCAAAGGCCTTATGCACACATTTCAACATGTATTTAATTCAGGTTGACCTCCTGAAGCCTAAATGAGCATTAATTTGACTACACAACTCATTCCTATGAAGGAACATTCAAAGTAAAAAAACGGGCTCAACTCGGACTGAAAGTGCATTTAAAGCAATAAAAACTGAAAATGAGTGTCACGCCTAAACCAAAGGACTTATGCACACATTTCAACATGTACTTAGTTCAGGTTGACGTCCTGAAGCCTAAATGAGCATTAATTTGACTACACAACTCATTCCTATGAAGGTACATTCAAAGTCACAAAACGTGCTCAACTAGGCCTGAAAGTGCATTTAAAGCAATAAAAACTGAAAATGAGTGTCACGCCTAAACCAAAGGACTTATGCACACATTTCAACATGTATTTAGTTCAGGTTGACCTCCTGAAGCCTAAATGAGCATTAATTTGATCACACAACTCATTCCTATGAAGATACATTCAAACTCAGAAACGTGCTCTACTCGGCCTGAAAATGCATTTAAAGCAATAAAAACTCAAAATGAGTGTCACGCCTAAACCAAAGGACTTATGCACACATTTCAACATGTATTTAGTTCAGGTTGACATTCTGAAGCCTAAATGAGCATTAATTTGACTACACAACCTATTCCTATGAAGATACATTCAAAGTAAAAAAACGGGCTCAACTCGGACTGAAAGTGCATTTAAAGCAATAAAAACTGAAAATGAGTGTCACGCCTAAACCAAAGGCCTTATGCACACATTTCAACATGTATTTAATTCAGGTTGACCTCCTGAAGCCTAAATGAGCATTAATTTGACTACACAACTCATTCCTATGAAGGAACATTCAAAGTAAAAAAACGGGCTCAACTCGGACTGAAAGTGCATTTAAAGCAATAAAAACTGAAAATGAGTGTCACGCCTAAACCAAAGGACTTATGCACACATTTCAACATGTACTTAGTTCAGGTTGACGTCCTGAAGCCTAAATGAGCATTAATTTGACTACACAACTCATTCCTATGAAGGTACATTCAAAGTCACAAAACGTGCTCAACTAGGCCTGAAAGTGCATTTAAAGCAATAAAAACTGAAAATGAGTGTCACGCCTAAACCAAAGGACTTATGCACACATTTCAACATGTATTTAGTTCAGGTTGACCTCCTGAAGCCTAAATGAGCATTAATTTGATCACACAACTCATTCCTATGAAGATACATTCAAACTCAGAAACGTGCTCTACTCGGCCTGAAAATGCATTTAAAGCAATAAAAACTCAAAATGAGTGTCACGCCTAAACCAAAGGACTTATGCACACATTTCAACATGTATTTAGTTCAGGTTGACATTCTGAAGCCTAAATGAGCATTAATTTGACTACACAACTTATTCCTATGAAGATACATTCAAAGTAAAAAAACGGGCTCAACTCGGACTGAAAGTGCATTTAAAGCAATAAAAACTGAAAATGAGTGTCACGCCTAAACCAAAGGACTTATGCACACATTTCAACATGTATTTAGTTTAGGTTGACCTCCTGAAGCCTAAATGAGCATTAATTTGACTACACAAATCATTCCTATGAAGGAACATTCAAAGTAAAAAAACGGGCTCAACTCGGACTGAAAGTGCATTTAAAGCAATAAAAACTGAAAATGAGTGTCACGCCTAAACCAAAGGACTTATGCACACATTTCAACATGTATTTAGTTCAGGTTGACGTCCTGAAGCCTAAATGAGCATTAATTTGACTACACAACTTATTCCTATGAAGGTACATTCAAAGTCACAAAACGTGCTCAACTAGGCCTGAAAGTGCATTTAAAGCAATAAAAACTGAAAATGAGTGTCACGCCTAAACCAACGGACTTATGCACACATTTCAACATGTATTTAGTTCAGGTTGACCTCCTGAAGCCTAAATCACCATTAATTTGACTACACAACTTATTCCTATGAAGATACATTCAAAGTAAAAAAACGGGCTCAACTCGGACTGAAAGTGCATTTAAAGCAATAAAAACTGAAAATGAGTGTCACGCCTAAACCAAAGGACTTATGCACACATTTCAACATGTATTTAGTTCAGGTTGACCTCCTGAAGCCTAAATGAGCATTAATTTGACTACACAAATCATTCCTATGAAGGAACATTCAAAGTAAAAAAACGGGCTCAACTCGGACTGAAAGTGCATTTAAAGCAATAAAAACTGAAAATGAGTGTCACGCCTAAACCAAAGGACTTATGCACACATTTCAACATGTATTTAGTTCAGGTTGACCTCCTGAAGCCTAAATGAGCATTAATTTGACTACACAACTCATTCCTATGAAGGAACATTCAAAGTAAAAAAAACGGGCTCAACTCGGACTGAAAGTGCATTTAAAGCAATAAAAACTGAAAATGAGTGTCACGCCTAAACCAAAGGACTTATGCACACATTTCAACATGTATTTAGTTCAGGTTGACGTCCTGAAGCCTAAATGAGCATTAATTTGATCACACAACTCATTCCTATGAAGATACATTCAAACTCAGAAACGTGCTCTACTCGGCCTGAAAATGCATTTAAAGCAATAAAAACTCAAAATGAGTGTCACGCCTAAACCAAAGGACTTATGCACACATTTCAACATGTATTTAGTTCAGGTTGACCTCCTGAAGCCTAAATGAGCATTAATTTGACTACACAACTCATTCCTATGAAGGTACATTCAAAGTCACAAAACGTGCTCAACTAGGCCTGAAAGTGCATTTAAAGCAATAAAAACTGAAAATGAGTGTCACGCCTAAATCAAAGGACTTATGCACACATTTCAACATGTACTTAGTTCAGGTTGACGTCCTGAAGCCTAAATGAGCATTAATTTGACTACACAACTCATTCCTATGAAGGTACATTCAAAGTCACAAAACGTGCTCAACTAGGCCTGAAAGTGCATTTAAAGCAATAAAAACTGAAAATGAGTGTCACGCCTAAACCAAAGGACTTATGCACACATTTCAACATGTATTTAGTTCAGGTTGACCTCCTGAAGCCTAAATGAGCATTAATTTGATCACACAACTCATTCCTATGAAGATACATTCAAACTCAGAAACGTGCTCTACTCGGCCTGAAAATGCATTTAAAGCAATAAAAACTCAAAATGAGTGTCACGCCTAAACCAAAGGACTTATGCACACATTTCAACATGTATTTAGTTCAGGTTGACATTCTGAAGCCTAAATGAGCATTAATTTGACTACACAACTTATTCCTATGAAGATACATTCAAAGTAAAAAAACGGGCTCAACTCGGACTGAAAGTGCATTTAAAGCAATAAAAACTGAAAATGAGTGTCACGCCTAAACCAAAGGACTTATGCACACATTTCAACATGTATTTAGTTCAGGTTGACCTCCTGAAGCCTAAATGAGCATTAATTTGACTACACAAATCATTCCTATGAAGGAACATTCAAAGTAAAAAAACGGGCTCAACTCGGACTGAAAGTGCATTTAAAGCAATAAAAACTGAAAATGAGTGTCACGCCTAAACCAAAGGACTTATGCACACATTTCAACATGTATTTAGTTCAGGTTGACGTCCTGAAGCCTAAATGAGCATTAATTTGACTACACAACTTATTCCTATGAAGGTACATTCAAAGTCACAAAACGTGCTCAACTAGGCCTGAAAGTGCATTTAAAGCAATAAAAACTGAAAATGAGTGTCACGCCTAAACCAAAGGACTTATGCACACATTTCAACATGTATTTAGTTCAGGTTGACCTCCTGAAGCCTAAATGAGCATTAATTTGACTACACAACTCATTCCTATGAAGGTACATTCAAAGTCACAAAACGTGCTCAACTAGGCCTGAAAGTGCATTTATAGCAATAAAAACTGAAAATGAGTGTCACGCCTAAATCAAAGGACTTATGCACACATTTCAACATGTATTTAGTTCAGGTTGACCTCCTGAAGCCTAAATCACCATTAATTTGACTACACAACTTATTCCTATGAAGATACATTCAAAGTAAAAAAACGGGCTCAACTCGGACTGAAAGTGCATTTAAAGCAATAAAAACTGAAAATGAGTGTCACGCCTAAACCAAAGGACTTATGCACACATTTCAACATGTATTTAGTTCAGGTTGACGTCCTGAAGCCTAAATGAGCATTAATTTGACTACACAACTTATTCCTATGAAGGTACATTCAAAGTCACAAAACGTGCTCAACTAGGCCTGAAAGTGCATTTAAAGCAATAAAAACTGAAAATGAGTGTCACGCCTAAATCAAAGGACTTATGCACACATTTCAACATGTATTTAGTTCAGGTTGACCTCCTGAAGCCTAAATGAGCATTAATTTGACTACACAAATCATTCCTATGAAGGAACATTCAAAGTAAAAAAACGGGCTCAACTCGGACTGAAAGTGCATTTAAAGCAATAAAAACTGAAAATGAGTGTCACGCCTAAACCAAAGGACTTATGCACACATTTCAACATGTATTTAGTTCAGGTTGACGTCCTGAAGCCTAAATGAGCATTAATTTGACTACACAACTTATTCCTATGAAGGTACATTCAAAGTCACAAAACGTGCTCAACTAGGCCTGAAAGTGCATTTAAAGCAATAAAAACTCAAAATGAGTGTCACGCCTAAACCAAAGGACTTATGCACACATTTCAACATGTATTTAGTTCAGGTTGACCTCCTGAAGCCTAAATGAGCATTAATTTGACTACACAACTCATTCCTATGAAGGTACATTCAAAGTCACAAAACGTGCTCAACTAGGCCTGAAAGTGCATTTAAAGCAATAAAAACTGAAAATGAGTGTCACGCCTAAATCAAAGGACTTATGCACACATTTCAACATGTATTTAGTTCAGGTTGACCTCCTGAAGCCTAAATCACCATTAATTTGACTACACAACTTATTCCTATGAAGATACATTCAAAGTAAAAAAACGGGCTCAACTCGGACTGAAAGTGCATTTAAAGCAATAAAAACTGAAAATGAGTGTCACGCCTAAACCAAAGGACTTATGCACACATTTCAACATGTATTTAGTTCAGGTTGACGTCCTGAAGCCTAAATGAGCATTAATTTGACTACACAACTTATTCCTATGAAGGTACATTCAAAGTCACAAAACGTGCTCAACTAGGCCTGAAAGTGCATTTAAAGCAATAAAAACTCAAAATGAGTGTCACGCCTAAACCAAAGGACTTATGCACACATTTCAACATGTATTTAGTTCAGGTTGACCTCCTGAAGCCTAAATGAGCATTAATTTGACTACACAAATCATTCCTATGAAGGAACATTCAAAGTAAAAAAACGGGCTCAACTCGGACTGAAAGTGCATTTAAAGCAATAAAAACTGAAAATGAGTGTCACGCCTAAACCAAAGGACTTATGCACAAATTTCAACATGTATTTAGTTCAGGTTGACCTCCTGAAGCCTAAATGAGCATTAATTTGACTACACAACTCATTCCTATGAAGGAACATTCAAAGTAAAAAAAACGGCCTCAACTCGGACTGAAAGTGCATTTAAAGCAATAAAAACTGAAAATGAGTGTCACGCCTAAACCAAAGGACTTATGCACACATTTCAACATGTATTTAGTTCAGGTTGACATTCTGAAGCCTAAATGAGCATTAATTTGACTACACAACTCATTCCTATGAAGGAACATTCAAAGTAAAAAAACGGGCTCAACTCGGACTGAAAGTGCATTTAAAGCAATAAAAACTGAAAATGAGTGTCACGCCTAAACCAAAGGCCTTATGCACACATTTCAACATGTATTTAATTCAGGTTGACCTCCTGAAGCCTAAATGAGCATTAATTTGACTACACAACTCATTCCTATGAAGGAACATTCAAAGTAAAAAAACGGGCTCAACTCGGACTGAAAGTGCATTTAAAGCAATAAAAACTGAAAATGAGTGTCACGCCTAAACCAAAGGACTTATGCACACATTTCAACATGTACTTAGTTCAGGTTGACGTCCTGAAGCCTAAATGAGCATTAATTTGACTACACAACTCATTCCTATGAAGGTACATTCAAAGTCACAAAACGTGCTCAACTAGGCCTGAAAGTGCATTTAAAGCAATAAAAACTGAAAATGAGTGTCACGCCTAAACCAAAGGACTTATGCACACATTTCAACATGTATTTAGTTCAGGTTGACCTCCTGAAGCCTAAATGAGCATTAATTTGATCACACAACTCATTCCTATGAAGATACATTCAAACTCAGAAACGTGCTCTACTCGGCCTGAAAATGCATTTAAAGCAATAAAAACTCAAAATGAGTGTCACGCCTAAACCAAAGGACTTATGCACACATTTCAACATGTATTTAGTTCAGGTTGACATTCTGAAGCCTAAATGAGCATTAATTTGACTACACAACTTATTCCTATGAAGATACATTCAAAGTAAAAAAACGGGCTCAACTCGGACTGAAAGTGCATTTAAAGCAATAAAAACTGAAAATGAGTGTCACGCCTAAACCAAAGGACTTATGCACACATTTCAACATGTATTTAGTTCAGGTTGACGTCCTGAAGCCTAAATGAGCATTAATTTGATCACACAACTCATTCCTATGAAGATACATTCAAACTCAGAAACGTGCTCTACTCGGCCTGAAAATGCATTTAAAGCAATAAAAACTCAAAATGAGTGTCACGCCTAAACCAAAGGACTTATGCACACATTTCAACATGTATTTAGTTCAGGTTGACCTCCTGAAGCCTAAATGAGCATTAATTTGACTACACAACTCATTCCTATGAAGGTACATTCAAAGTCACAAAACGTGCTCAACTAGGCCTGAAAGTGCATTTAAAGCAATAAAAACTGAAAATGAGTGTCACGCCTAAATCAAAGGACTTATGCACACATTTCAACATGTACTTAGTTCAGGTTGACGTCCTGAAGCCTAAATGAGCATTAATTTGACTACACAACTCATTCCTATGAAGGTACATTCAAAGTCACAAAACGTGCTCAACTAGGCCTGAAAGTGCATTTAAAGCAATAAAAACTGAAAATGAGTGTCACGCCTAAACCAAAGGACTTATGCACACATTTCAACATGTATTTAGTTCAGGTTGACCTCCTGAAGCCTAAATGAGCATTAATTTGATCACACAACTCATTCCTATGAAGATACATTCAAACTCAGAAACGTGCTCTACTCGGCCTGAAAATGCATTTAAAGCAATAAAAACTCAAAATGAGTGTCACGCCTAAACCAAAGGACTTATGCACACATTTCAACATGTATTTAGTTCAGGTTGACATTCTGAAGCCTAAATGAGCATTAATTTGACTACACAACTTATTCCTATGAAGATACATTCAAAGTAAAAAAACGGGCTCAACTCGGACTGAAAGTGCATTTAAAGCAATAAAAACTGAAAATGAGTGTCACGCCTAAACCAAAGGACTTATGCACACATTTCAACATGTATTTAGTTCAGGTTGACCTCCTGAAGCCTAAATGAGCATTAATTTGACTACACAAATCATTCCTATGAAGGAACATTCAAAGTAAAAAAACGGGCTCAACTCGGACTGAAAGTGCATTTAAAGCAATAAAAACTGAAAATGAGTGTCACGCCTAAACCAAAGGACTTATGCACACATTTCAACATGTATTTAGTTCAGGTTGACGTCCTGAAGCCTAAATGAGCATTAATTTGACTACACAACTTATTCCTATGAAGGTACATTCAAAGTCACAAAACGTGCTCAACTAGGCCTGAAAGTGCATTTAAAGCAATAAAAACTGAAAATGAGTGTCACGCCTAAACCAAAGGACTTATGCACACATTTCAACATGTATTTAGTTCAGGTTGACCTCCTGAAGCCTAAATGAGCATTAATTTGACTACACAACTCATTCCTATGAAGGTACATTCAAAGTCACAAAACGTGCTCAACTAGGCCTGAAAGTGCATTTATAGCAATAAAAACTGAAAATGAGTGTCACGCCTAAATCAAAGGACTTATGCACACATTTCAACATGTATTTAGTTCAGGTTGACCTCCTGAAGCCTAAATCACCATTAATTTGACTACACAACTTATTCCTATGAAGATACATTCAAAGTAAAAAAACGGGCTCAACTCGGACTGAAAGTGCATTTAAAGCAATAAAAACTGAAAATGAGTGTCACGCCTAAACCAAAGGACTTATGCACACATTTCAACATGTATTTAGTTCAGGTTGACGTCCTGAAGCCTAAATGAGCATTAATTTGACTACACAACTTATTCCTATGAAGGTACATTCAAAGTCACAAAACGTGCTCAACTAGGCCTGAAAGTGCATTTAAAGCAATAAAAACTGAAAATGAGTGTCACGCCTAAATCAAAGGACTTATGCACACATTTCAACATGTATTTAGTTCAGGTTGACCTCCTGAAGCCTAAATGAGCATTAATTTGACTACACAAATCATTCCTATGAAGGAACATTCAAAGTAAAAAAACGGGCTCAACTCGGACTGAAAGTGCATTTAAAGCAATAAAAACTGAAAATGAGTGTCACGCCTAAACCAAAGGACTTATGCACACATTTCAACATGTATTTAGTTCAGGTTGACGTCCTGAAGCCTAAATGAGCATTAATTTGACTACACAACTTATTCCTATGAAGGTACATTCAAAGTCACAAAACGTGCTCAACTAGGCCTGAAAGTGCATTTAAAGCAATAAAAACTCAAAATGAGTGTCACGCCTAAACCAAAGGACTTATGCACACATTTCAACATGTATTTAGTTCAGGTTGACCTCCTGAAGCCTAAATGAGCATTAATTTGACTACACAACTCATTCCTATGAAGGTACATTCAAAGTCACAAAACGTGCTCAACTAGGCCTGAAAGTGCATTTAAAGCAATAAAAACTGAAAATGAGTGTCACGCCTAAATCAAAGGACTTATGCACACATTTCAACATGTATTTAGTTCAGGTTGACCTCCTGAAGCCTAAATCACCATTAATTTGACTACACAACTTATTCCTATGAAGATACATTCAAAGTAAAAAAACGGGCTCAACTCGGACTGAAAGTGCATTTAAAGCAATAAAAACTGAAAATGAGTGTCACGCCTAAACCAAAGGACTTATGCACACATTTCAACATGTATTTAGTTCAGGTTGACGTCCTGAAGCCTAAATGAGCATTAATTTGACTACACAACTTATTCCTATGAAGGTACATTCAAAGTCACAAAACGTGCTCAACTAGGCCTGAAAGTGCATTTAAAGCAATAAAAACTCAAAATGAGTGTCACGCCTAAACCAAAGGACTTATGCACACATTTCAACATGTATTTAGTTCAGGTTGACCTCCTGAAGCCTAAATGAGCATTAATTTGACTACACAAATCATTCCTATGAAGGAACATTCAAAGTAAAAAAACGGGCTCAACTCGGACTGAAAGTGCATTTAAAGCAATAAAAACTGAAAATGAGTGTCACGCCTAAACCAAAGGACTTATGCACAAATTTCAACATGTATTTAGTTCAGGTTGACCTCCTGAAGCCTAAATGAGCATTAATTTGACTACACAACTCATTCCTATGAAGGAACATTCAAAGTAAAAAAAACGGGCTCAACTCGGACTGAAAGTGCATTTAAAGCAATAAAAACTGAAAATGAGTGTCACGCCTAAACCAAAGGACTTATGCACACATGTCAACATGTATTTAGTTCAGGTTGACATTCTGAAGCCTAAATGAGCATTAATTTGACTACACAACTCATTCCTATGAAGGAACATTCAAAGTAAAAAAACGGGCTCAACTCGGACTGAAAGTGCATTTAAAGCAATAAAAACTGAAAATGAGTGTCACGCCTAAACCAAAGGCCTTATGCACACATTTCAACATGTATTTAATTCAGGTTGACCTCCTGAAGCCTAAATGAGCATTAATTTGACTACACAACTCATTCCTATGAAGGAACATTCAAAGTAAAAAAACGGGCTCAACTCGGACTGAAAGTGCATTTAAAGCAATAAAAACTGAAAATGAGTGTCACGCCTAAACCAAAGGACTTATGCACACATTTCAACATGTACTTAGTTCAGGTTGACGTCCTGAAGCCTAAATGAGCATTAATTTGACTACACAACTCATTCCTATGAAGGTACATTCAAAGTCACAAAACGTGCTCAACTAGGCCTGAAAGTGCATTTAAAGCAATAAAAACTGAAAATGAGTGTCACGCCTAAACCAAAGGACTTATGCACACATTTCAACATGTATTTAGTTCAGGTTGACCTCCTGAAGCCTAAATGAGCATTAATTTGATCACACAACTCATTCCTATGAAGATACATTCAAACTCAGAAACGTGCTCTACTCGGCCTGAAAATGCATTTAAAGCAATAAAAACTCAAAATGAGTGTCACGCCTAAACCAAAGGACTTATGCACACATTTCAACATGTATTTAGTTCAGGTTGACATTCTGAAGCCTAAATGAGCATTAATTTGACTACACAACTTATTCCTATGAAGATACATTCAAAGTAAAAAAACGGGCTCAACTCGGACTGAAAGTGCATTTAAAGCAATAAAAACTGAAAATGAGTGTCACGCCTAAACCAAAGGACTTATGCACACATTTCAACATGTATTTAGTTCAGGTTGACCTCCTGAAGCCTAAATGAGCATTAATTTGACTACACAAATCATTCCTATGAAGGAACATTCAAAGTAAAAAAACGGGCTCAACTCGGACTGAAAGTGCATTTAAAGCAATAAAAACTGAAAATGAGTGTCACGCCTAAACCAAAGGACTTATGCACACATTTCAACATGTATTTAGTTCAGGTTGACGTCCTGAAGCCTAAATGAGCATTAATTTGACTACACAACTTATTCCTATGAAGGTACATTCAAAGTCACAAAACGTGCTCAACTAGGCCTGAAAGTGCATTTAAAGCAATAAAAACTGAAAATGAGTGTCACGCCTAAACCAAAGGACTTATGCACACATTTCAACATGTATTTAGTTCAGGTTGACATTCTGAAGCCTAAATGAGCATTAATTTGACTACACAACTCATTCCTATGAAGGAACATTCAAAGTAAAAAAACGGGCTCAACTCGGACTGAAAGTGCATTTAAAGCAATAAAAACTGAAAATGAGTGTCACGCCTAAACCAAAGGCCTTATGCACACATTTCAACATGTATTTAATTCAGTTTGACCTCCTGAAGCCTAAATGAGCATTAATTTGACTACACAACTCATTCCTATGAAGGAACATTCAAAGTAAAAAAACGGGCTCAACTCGGACTGAAAGTGCATTTAAAGCAATAAAAACTGAAAATGAGTGTCACGCCTAAACCAAAGGACTTATGCACACATTTCAACATGTACTTAGTTCAGGTTGACGTCCTGAAGCCTAAATGAGCATTAATTTGACTACACAACTCATTCCTATGAAGGTACATTCAAAGTCACAAAACGTGCTCAACTAGGCCTGAAAGTGCATTTAAAGCAATAAAAACTGAAAATGAGTGTCACGCCTAAACCAAAGGACTTATGCACACATTTCAACATGTATTTAGTTCAGGTTGACCTCCTGAAGCCTAAATGAGCATTAATTTGATCACACAACTCATTCCTATGAAGATACATTCAAACTCAGAAACGTGCTCTACTCGGCCTGAAAATGCATTTAAAGCAATAAAAACTCAAAATGAGTGTCACGCCTAAACCAAAGGACTTATGCACACATTTCAACATGTATTTAGTTCAGGTTGACATTCTGAAGCCTAAATGAGCATTAATTTGACTACACAACTTATTCATATGAAGATACATTCAAAGTAAAAAAACGGGCTCAACTCGGACTGAAAGTGCATTTAAAGCAATAAAAACTGAAAATGAGTGTCACGCCTAAACCAAAGGACTTATGCACACATTTCAACATGTATTTAGTTCAGGTTGACCTCCTGAAGCCTAAATGAGCATTAATTTGACTACACAAATCATTCCTATGAAGGAACATTCAAAGTAAAAAAACGGGCTCAACTCGGACTGAAAGTGCATTTAAAGCAATAAAAACTGAAAATGAGTGTCACGCCTAAACCAAAGGACTTATGCACACATTTCAACATGTATTTAGTTCAGGTTGACGTCCTGAAGCCTAAATGAGCATTAATTTGACTACACAACTTATTCCTATGAAGGTACATTCAAAGTCACAAAACGTGCTCAACTAGGCCTGAAAGTGCATTTAAAGCAATAAAAACTGAAAATGAGTGTCACGCCTAAACCAAAGGACTTATGCACACATTTCAACATGTATTTAGTTCAGGTTGACATTCTGAAGCCTAAATGAGCATTAATTTGACTACACAACTCATTCCTATGAAGGAACATTCAAAGTAAAAAAACGGGCTCAACTCGGACTGAAAGTGCATTTAAAGCAATAAAAACTGAAAATGAGTGTCACGCCTAAACCAAAGGCCTTATGCACACATTTCAACATGTATTTAATTCAGGTTGACCTCCTGAAGCCTAAATGAGCATTAATTTGACTACACAACTCATTCCTATGAAGGAACATTCAAAGTAAAAAAACGGGCTCAACTCGGACTGAAAGTGCATTTAAAGCAATAAAAACTGAAAATGAGTGTCACGCCTAAACCAAAGGACTTATGCACACATTTCAACATGTACTTAGTTCAGGTTGACGTCCTGAAGCCTAAATGAGCATTAATTTGACTACACAACTCATTCCTATGAAGGTACATTCAAAGTCACAAAACGTGCTCAACTAGGCCTGAAAGTGCATTTAAAGCAATAAAAACTGAAAATGAGTGTCACGCCTAAACCAAAGGACTTATGCACACATTTCAACATGTATTTAGTTCAGGTTGACCTCCTGAAGCCTAAATGAGCATTAATTTGATCACACAACTCATTCCTATGAAGATACATTCAAACTCAGAAACGTGCTCTACTCGGCCTGAAAATGCATTTAAAGCAATAAAAACTCAAAATGAGTGTCACGCCTAAACCAAAGGACTTATGCACACATTTCAACATGTATTTAGTTCAGGTTGACATTCTGAAGCCTAAATGAGCATTAATTTGACTACACAACTTATTCCTATGAAGATACATTCAAAGTAAAAAAACGGGCTCAACTCGGACTGAAAGTGCATTTAAAGCAATAAAAACTGAAAATGAGTGTCACGCCTAAACCAAAGGACTTATGCACACATTTCAACATGTATTTAGTTCAGGTTGACCTCCTGAAGCCTAAATGAGCATTAATTTGACTACACAAATCATTCCTATGAAGGAACATTCAAAGTAAAAAAACGGGCTCAACTCGGACTGAAAGTGCATTTAAAGCAATAAAAACTGAAAATGAGTGTCACGCCTAAACCAAAGGACTTATGCACACATTTCAACATGTATTTAGTTCAGGTTGACGTCCTGAAGCCTAAATGAGCATTAATTTGACTACACAACTTATTCCTATGAAGGTACATTCAAAGTCACAAAACGTGCTCAACTAGGCCTGAAAGTGCATTTAAAGCAATAAAAACTCAAAATGAGTGTCACGCCTAAACCAAAGGACTTATGCACACATTTCAACATGTATTTAGTTCAGGTTGACCTCCTGAAGCCTAAATGAGCATTAATTTGACTACACAACTCATTCCTATGAAGGAACATTCAAAGTAAAAAAACGGGCTCAACTCGGACTGAAAGTGCATTTAAAGCAATAAAAACTGAAAATGAGTTTCACGCCTAAACCAAAGGACTTATGCACACATTTCAACATGTATTTAGTTCAGGTTGACCTCCTGAAGCCTAAATGAGCATTAATTTGACTACACAACTCATTCCTATGAAGGAACATTCAAAGTAAAAAAACGGGCTCAACTCGGACTGAAAGTGCATTTAAAGCAATAAAAACTGAAAATGAGTGTCACGCCTAAACCAAAGGACTTATGCACACATTTCAACATGTATTTAGTTCAGGTTGACGTCCTGAAGCCTAAATGAGCATTAATTTGACTACACAACTCATTCCTATGAAGGTACATTCAAAGACACAAAACGTGCTCAACTAGGCCTGAAAGTGCATTTAAAGCAATAAAAACTCAAAATGAGTGTCACGCCTAAACCAAAGGACTTATGCACACATTTCAACATGTATTTAGTTCAGGTTGACCTCCTGAAGCCTAAATGAGCATTAATTTGACTACACAACTCATTCCTATGAAGGTACATTCAAAGTCACAAAACGTGCTCAACTAGGCCTGAAAGTGCATTTAAAGCAATAAAAACTGAAAATGAGTGTCACGCCTAAATCAAAGGACTTATGCACACATTTCAACATGTATTTAGTTCAGGTTGACCTCCTGAAGCCTAAATCACCATTAATTTGACTACACAACTTATTCCAATGAAGATACATTCAAAGTAAAAAAACGGGCTCAACTCGGACTGAAAGTGCATTTAAAGCAATAAAAACTGAAAATGAGTGTCACGCCTAAACCAAAGGACTTATGCACACATTTCAACATGTATTTAGTTCAGGTTGACCTCCTGAAGCCTAAATGAGCATTAATTTGACTACACAAATCATTCCTATGAAGGAACATTCAAAGTAAAAAAACGGGCTCAACTCGGACTGAAAGTGCATTTAAAGCAATAAAAACTGAAAATGAGTGTCACGCCTAAACCAAAGGACTTATGCACACATTTCAACATGTATTTAGTTCAGGTTGACCTCCTGAAGCCTAAATGAGCATTAATTTGACTACACAACTCATTCCTATGAAGGTACATTCAAAGTCACAAAACGTGCTCGACTAGGCCTGAAAGTGCATTTAAAGCAATAAAAACTGAAAATGAGTGTCACGCCTAAACCAAAGGACTTATGCACACATTTCAACATGTATTTAGTTCAGGTTGACCTCCTGAAGCCTAAATGAGCATTAATTTGACGACACAACTTATTCCTATGAAGGTACATTCAAAGTCACAAAACGTGCTCAACTAGGCCTGAAAGTGCATTTAAAGCAATAAAAACTCAAAATGAGTGTCACGCCTAAACCAAAGGACTTATGCACACATTTCAACATGTATTTAGTTCAGGTTGACCTCCTGAAGCCTAAATGAGCATTAATCTGACTACACAACTCATTCCTATGAAGGTACATTCAAAGTCACAAAACGTGCTCAACTAGGCCTGAAAGTGCATTTAAAGCAATAAAAACTGAAAATGAGTGTCACGCCTAAACCAAAGGACTTATGCACACATTTCAACATGTATTTAGTTCAGGTTGACCTCCTGAAGCCTAAATGAGCATTAATTTGACTACACAACTCATTCCTATGAAGGAACATTCAAAGTAAAAAAACGGGCTCAACTCGGACTGAAAGTGCATTTAAAGCAATAAAAACTGAAAATGAGTGTCACGCCTAAACCAAAGGACTTATGCACACATTTCAACATGTATTTAGTTCAGGTTGACGTCCTGAAGCCTAAATGAGCATTAATTAGACTACACAACTCATTCCTATGAAGGTACATTCAAAGACACAAAACGTGCTCAACTAGGCCTGAAAGTGCATTTAAAGCAATAAAAACTCAAAATGAGTGTCACGCCTAAACCAAAGGACTTATGCACACATTTCAACATGTATTTAGTTCAGGTTGACCTCCTGAAGCCTAAATGAGCATTAATTTGACTACACAACTCATTCCTATGAAGGTACATTCAAAGTCACAAAACGTGCTCAACTAGGCCTGAAAGTGCATTTAAAGCAATAAAAACTGAAAATGAGTGTCACGCCTAAACCAAAGGACTTATGCACACATTTCAACATGTATTTAGTTCAGGTTGACCTCCTGAAGCCTAAATGAGCATTAATTTGACTACACAACTCATTCCTATGAAGGAACATTCAAAGTAAAAAAACGGGCTCAACTCGGACTGAAAGAGCATTTAAAGCAATAAAAACTGAAAATGAGTTTCACGCCTAAACCAAAGGACTTATGCACACATTTCAACATGTATTTAGTTCAGGTTGACCTCCTGAAGCCTAATGAGCATTAATTTGACTACACAACTCATTCCTATGAAGGAACATTCAAAGTAAAAAAACGGGCTCAACTCGGACTGAAAGTGCATTTAAAGCAATAAAAACTGAAAATGAGTGTCACGCCTAAATCAAAGGACTTATGCACACTTCAACATGTATTTAGTTCAGGTTGACCTCCTGAAGCCTAAATCACCATTAATTTGACTACACAACTTATTCCTATGAAGATACATTCAAAGTAAAAAAACGGGCTCAACTCGGACTGAAAGTGCATTTAAAGCAATAAAAACTGAAAATGAGTGTCACGCCTAAACCAAAGGACTTATGCACACATTTCAACATGTATTTAGTTCAGGTTGACCTCCTGAAGCCTAAATGAGTATTAATTTGACTACACAAATCATTCCTATGAAGGAACATTCAAAGTAAAAAAACGGGCTCAACTCGGACTGAAAGTGCATTTAAAGCAATAAAAACTGAAAATGAGTGTCACGCCTAAACCAAAGGACTTATGCACACATTTCAACATGTATTTAGTTCAGGTTGACGTCCTGAAGCCTAAATGAGCATTAATTTGACTACACAACTTATTCCTATGAAGATACATTCAAAGTAAAAAAACGTGCTCTACTCGGCCTGAAAATGCATTTAAAGCAAGAAAAAATCAAAATGAGTGTCACACCTAAACCTACATTTAAAGTAAAAAAACGTGCTCTACTCGGCCTGAAAATGCATTTAAAGCAATAAAAACTCAAATTGAGTGTCACGCCTAAACCAAAGGACTTATACACACATTTCAACATCTATTTAGTTCAGGCTGACATTCTGAAGCCTAAATGAGCATTATTTTGTCTATACAACTCATTCCTATGAAGGTACATTCAAAGTAAAAAAACGGGCTCAACTCGGACTGAAAGTGCATTTAAAGCAATAAAATGTGAAAATGAGTGTCACGCCTAAACCAAAGGCCTTATGCACACATTTCAACATGTATTTAATTCAGGTTGACCTCCTGAAGCCTAAATGAGCATTAATTTGACTACACAAATCATTCCTATGAAGGAACATTCAAAGTAAAAAAAACGGGCTCAACTCGGACTGAAAGTGCATTTAAAGCAATAAAAACTGAAAATGAGTGTCACGCCTAAACCAAAGGACTTATGCACACATTTCAACATGTATTTAGTTCAGGTTGACGTCCTGAAGCCTAAATGAGCATTAATTTGACTACACAACTTATTCCTATGAAGATACATTCAAAGTAAAAAAACGTGCTCTACTCGGCCTGAAAATGCATTTAAAGCAAGAAAAAATCAAAATGAGTGTCACACCTAAACCTACATTCAAAGTAAAAAAACGGGCTCAACTCGGACTGAAAGTGCATTTAAAGCAATAAAAACTGAAAATGAGTGTCACGCCTAAACCAAAGGCCTCATGCACACATTTCAAGATGTATTTAATTCAGGTTGACGTCCTGAAGCCTAAATGAGCATTAATTTGACTACACAACTCATTCCTATGAAGGTACATTCAAAGTCACAAAACGTGCTCAACTAGGCCTGAAAGTGCATTTAAAGCAATAAAAACTGAAAATGAGTGTCACGCCTAAACCAAAGGACTTATGCACACATTTCAACATGTATTTAGTTCAGGTTGACCTCCTGAAGCCTAAATGAGCATTAATTTGATCACACAACTCATTCCTATGAAGATACATTCAAACTCAGAAACGTGCTCTACTCGGCCTGAAAATGCATTTAAAGCAATAAAAACTCAAAATGAGTGTCACGCCTAAACCAAAGGACTTATGCACACATTTCAACATGTATTTAGTTCAGGTTGACCTCCTGAAGCCTAAATGAGCATTAATTTGATCACACAACTCATTCCTATGAAGATACATTCAAACTCAGAAACGTGCTCTACTCGGCCTGAAAATGCATTTAAAGCAATAAAAACTCAAAATGAGTGTCACGCCTAAACCAAAGGACTTATGCACACATTTCAACATGTATTTAGTTCAGGTTGACATTCTGAAGCCTAAATGAGCATTAATTTGACTACACAACTTATTCCTATGAAGATACATTCAAAGTAAAAAAACGGGCTCAACTCGGACTGAAAGTGCATTTAAAGCAATAAAAACTGAAAATGAGTGTCACGCCTAAACCAAAGGACTTATGCACACATTTCAACATGTATTTAGTTCAGGTTGACCTCCTGAAGCCTAAATGAGCATTAATTTGACTACACAAATCATTCCTATGAAGGAACATTCAAAGTAAAAAAACGGGCTCAACTCGGACTGAAAGTGCATTTAAAGCAATAAAAACTGAAAATGAGTGTCACGCCTAAACCAAAGGACTTATGCACACATTTCAACATGTATTTAGTTCAGGTTGACGTCCTGAAGCCTAAATGAGCATTAATTTGACTACACAACTTATTCCTATGAAGATACATTCAAAGTAAAAAAACGTGCTCTTCTCGGCCTGAAAATGCATTTAAAGCAAGAAAAAATCAAAATGAGTGTCACACCTAAACCTACATTTAAAGTAAAAAAACGTGCTCTACTCGGCCTGAAAATGCATTTAAAGCAATAAAAACTCAAATTGAGTGTCACGCCTAAACCAAAGGACTTATGCACACATTTCAACATGTATTTAGTTTAGGTTGACCTCCTGAAGCATAAATGAGCATTAATTTGATCACACAACTCATTCCCATGAAGATACATTCAAAGTCAGTAAGTGCCCTGCTCTGTCTGAAAATGCATTTGAATCAATAAAAACTAAAATTGAGTGTCATGCCTAAACCAAAGGACGTCTGCACACATTTCAACGTCTAAAGTGTTGTTTCCGATGCGTGCTAGTGTATGTGTGCGTGCGTGTGTGAGAGTGTGTAGGTGTGTGCGTGTGTTTGTGTGTGTTTGTGTGGGTGCGTGCGTGTGTGTGTGCGTGTGTGTGTTGTGCGCACCCCCCCCCCCCAAAAAGTACTGTATTCGGATAAAAATGACGAATTACTCAGAGGTTTTAACTTTTGCTTGCACTTGATTTGTTCTGACACCGACGACGTCCACCAATGACAGCCCGAGTGGATCTAGCCCACGTGGTGTGAGAGCAGGGGGAGGTGAAAAGATGCAAAGCCTAGGTGATTGGCTGTGCATCTTTCAGTCTTCCACGTGGGTTAGTCTTTGATCTTCAATCAGTGTCCAAATGTTGTTTACATGCGTAGCGTGTGCGGATGTGTGTGCCTCTCATGAGTTTGTGTGTGTGTTTGCGCGCGCGTGATCGTGTGCCCATACATGTGTGAGTGTTTCTTTGATCTAAATCATCGTTGGTGTGTTGTTTACGATACGTGCTCGTCTGTGCGTACGTTTGTGTGAGTGTGTGTGCGTGCGTTTGTGTGTGTGCTTGCTGCGTGCTGGCGCGCTCGGAAGCGTGTGTGTCACAGAGAAAGAGAGGGAGCGGGATCGCTGGCCTGTATGTACTCTATGTGAAACACACAGGACATTTGTAATTTCGTCCCTTTCACATTTTTTGGCTTTTTTAAAAATAAAACTTATTTTCATCAATGGTTCATAATGAGTGTCACGCCTAGACCAAATGACTTATGCACACATTTCAACATTTATTTAGTTCAGGTTGACCTCCTGAAGCCTAAATGAGCGTTAATTTGACCACACAACTCATTCCTATGAAGGAACATTCAAAGTAAAAAAACGGGCTCAACTCGGACTGAAAGTGCATTTAAAGCAATAAAAACTGAAAATGAGTGTCACGCCTAAACCAAAGGACTTATGCACACATTTCAACATGTATTTAGTTCAGGTTGACATTCTGAAGCCTAAATGAGCATTAATTTGACCACACAACTCATTCCTATGAAGGAACATTCAAAGTAAAAAAACGGGCTCAACTCGGACTGAAAGTGCATTTAAAGCAATAAAAACTGAAAATGAGTGTCACGCCTAAACCAAAGGCCTTATGCACACATTTCAACATGTATTTAGTTCAGGTTGACCTCCTGAAGCCTAAATCACCATTAATTTGACTACACAACTTATTCCTATGAAGATACATTCAAAGTAAAAAAACGGGCTCAACTCGGACTGAAAGTGCATTTAAAGCAATAAAAACTGAAAATGAGTGTCACGCCTAAACCAAAGGACTTATGCACACATTTCAACATGTATTTAGTTCAGGTTGACCTCCTGAAGCCTAAATGAGCATTAATTTGACTACACAACTCATTCCTATGAAGGAACATTCAAAGTAAAAAAAACGGGCTCAACTCGGACTGAAAGTGCATTTAAAGCAATAAAAACTGAAAATGAGTGTCACGCCTAAATCAAAGGACTTATGCACACATTTCAACATGTATTTAGTTCAGGTTGACCTCCTGAAGCCTAAATCACCATTAATTTGACTACACAACTTATTCCTATGAAGATACATTCAAAGTAAAAAAACGGGCTCAACTCGGACTGAAAGTGCATTTAAAGCAATAAAAACTGAAAATGAGTGTCACGCCTAAACCAAAGGACTTATGCACACATTTCAACATGTATTTAGTTCAGGTTGACCTCCTGAAGCCTAAATGAGCATTAATTTGACTACACAAATCATTCCTATGAAGGAACATTCAAAGTAAAAAAACGGGCTCAACTCGGACTGAAAGTGCATTTAAAGCAATAAAAACTGAAAATGAGTGTCACGCCTAAACCAAAGGACTTATGCACACATTTCAACATGTATTTAGTTCAGGTTGACGTCCTGAAGCCTAAATGAGCATTAATTTGACTACACAACTTATTCCTATGAAGATACATTCAAAGTAAAAAAACGTGCTCTACTCGGCCTGAAAATGCATTTAAAGCAAGAAAAAATCAAAATGAGTGTCACACCTAAACCTACATTTAAAGTAAAAAAACGTGCTCTACTCGGCCTGAAAATGCATTTAAAGCAATAAAAACTCAAATTGAGTGTCACGCCTAAACCAAAGGACTTATGCACACATTTCAACATGTATTTAGTTTAGGTTGACCTCCTGAAGCATAAATGAGCATTAATTTGATCACACAACTCATTCCCATGAAGATACATTCAAAGTCAGTAAGTGCCCTGCTCTGTCTGAAAATGCATTTGAATCAATAAAAACTAAAATTGAGTGTCATGCCTAAACCAAAGGACGTCTGCACACATTTCAACGTCTAAAGTGTTGTTTCCGATGCGTGCTAGTGTATGTGTGCGTGCGTGTGTGAGAGTGTGTAGGTGTGTGCGTGTGTTTGTGTGTGTTTGTGTGGGTGCGTGCGTGTGTGTGTGCGTGTGTGTGTTGTGCGCACCCCCCCCCCCCCAAAAAGTACTGTATTCGGATAAAAATGACGAATTACTCAGAGGTTTTAACTTTTGCTTGCACTTGATTTGTTCTGACACCGACGACGTCCACCAATGACAGCCCGAGTGGATCTAGCCCACGTGGTGTGAGAGCAGGGGGAGGTGAAAAGATGCAAAGCCTAGGTGATTGGCTGTGCATCTTTCAGTCTTCCACGTGGGTTAGTCTTTGATCTTCAATCAGTGTCCAAATGTTGTTTACATGCGTAGCGTGTGCGGATGTGTGTGCCTCTCATGAGTTTGTGTGTGTGTTTGCGCGCGCGTGATCGTGTGCCCATACATGTGTGAGTGTTTCTTTGATCTAAATCATCGTTGGTGTGTTGTTTACGATACGTGCTCGTCTGTGCGTACGTTTGTGTGAGTGTGTGTGCGTGCGTTTGTGTGTGTGCTTGCTGCGTGCTGGCGCGCTCGGAAGCGTGTGTGTCACAGAGAAAGAGAGGGAGCGGGATCGCTGGCCTGTATGTACTCTATGTGAAACACACAGGACATTTGTAATTTCGTCCCTTTCACATTTTTTGGCTTTTTTAAAAATAAAACTTATTTTCATCAATGGTTCATAATGAGTGTCACGCCTAGACCAAATGACTTATGCACACATTTCAACATTTATTTAGTTCAGGTTGACCTCCTGAAGCCTAAATGAGCGTTAATTTGACCACACAACTCATTCCTATGAAGGAACATTCAAAGTAAAAAAACGGGCTCAACTCGGACTGAAAGTGCATTTAAAGCAATAAAAACTGAAAATGAGTGTCACGCCTAAACCAAAGGACTTATGCACACATTTCAACATGTATTTAGTTCAGGTTGACATTCTGAAGCCTAAATGAGCATTAATTTGACTACACAACTCATTCCTATGAAGGAACATTCAAAGTAAAAAAACGGGCTCAACTCGGACTGAAAGTGCATTTAAAGCAATAAAAACTGAAAATGAGTGTCACGCCTAAACCAAAGGCCTTATGCACACATTTCAACATGTATTTAATTCAGGTTGACCTCCTGAAGCCTAAATGAGCATTAATTTGACTACACAACTCATTCCTATGAAGGAACATTCAAAGTAAAAAAACGGGCTCAACTCGGACTGAAAGTGCATTTAAAGCAATAAAAACTGAAAATGAGTGTCACGCCTAAACCAAAGGACTTATGCACACATTTCAACATGTACTTAGTTCAGGTTGACGTCCTGAAGCCTAAATGAGCATTAATTTGACTACACAACTCATTCCTATGAAGGTACATTCAAAGTCACAAAACGTGCTCAACTAGGCCTGAAAGTGCATTTAAAGCAATAAAAACTGAAAATGAGTGTCACGCCTAAACCAAAGGACTTATGCACACATTTCAACATGTATTTAGTTCAGGTTGACCTCCTGAAGCCTAAATGAGCATTAATTTGATCACACAACTCATTCCTATGAAGATACATTCAAACTCAGAAACGTGCTCTACTCGGCCTGAAAATGCATTTAAAGCAATAAAAACTGAAAATGAGTGTCACGCCTAAACCAAAGGACTTATGCACACATTTCAACATGTATTTAGTTCAGGTTGACATTCTGAAGCCTAAATGAGCATTAATTTGACTACACAACTTATTCCTATGAAGATACATTCAAAGTAAAAAAACGGGCTCAACTCGGACTGAAAGTGCATTTAAAGCAATAAAAACTGAAAATGAGTGTCACGCCTAAACCAAAGGACTTATGCACACATTTCAACATGTATTTAGTTCAGGTTGACCTTCTGAAGCCTAAATGAGCATTAATTTGACTACACAAATCATTCCTATGAAGGAACATTCAAAGTAAAAAAACGGGCTCAACTCGGACTGAAAGTGCATTTAAAGCAATAAAAACTGAAAATGAGTGTCACGCCTAAACCAAAGGACTTATGCACACATTTCAACATGTATTTAGTTCAGGTTGACCTCCTGAAGCCTAAATGAGCATTAATTTGACTACACAACTTATTCCTATGAAGGTACATTCAAAGTCACAAAACGTGCTCAACTAGGCCTGAAAGTGCATTTAAAGCAATAAAAACTCAAAATGAGTGTCACGCCTAAACCAAAGGACTTATGCACACATTTCAACATGTATTTAGTTCAGGTTGACCTCCTGAAGCCTAAATGAGCATTAATTTGACTACACAACTCATTCCTATGAAGGAACATTCAAAGTCACAAAACGTGCTCAACTAGGCCTGAAAGTGCATTTAAAGCAATAAAAACTGAAAATGAGTGTCACGCCTAAATCAAAGGACTTATGCACACATTTCAACATGAATTTAGTTCAGGTTGACCTCCTGAAGCCTAAATCACCATTAATTTGACTACACAACTTATTCCTATGAAGATACATTCAAAGTAAAAAAACGGGCTCAACTCGGACTGAAAGTGCATTTAAAGCAATAAAAACTGAAAATGAGTGTCACGCCTAAACCAAAGGACTTATGCACACATTTCAACATGTATTTAGTTCAGGTTGACGTCCTGAAGCCTAAATGAGCATTAATTTGACTACACAACTTATTCCTATGAAGGTACATTCAAAGTCACAAAACGTGCTCAACTAGGCCTGAAAGTGCATTTAAAGCAATACAAACTCAAAATGAGTGTCACGCCTAAACCAAAGGACTTATGCACACATTTCAACATGTATTTAGTTCAGGTTGACCTCCTGAAGCCTAAATGAGCATTAATTTGACTACACAACTCATTCCTATGAAGGTACATTCAAAGTCACCAAACGTGCTCAACTAGGCCTGAAAGTGCATTTAAAGCAATAAAAACTGAAAATGAGTGTCACGCCTAAACCAAAGGACTTATGCACACATTTCAACATGTATTTAGTTCAGGTTGACCTCCTGAAGCCTAAATGAGCATTAATTTGACTACACAACTCATTCCTATGAAGGAACATTCAAAGTAAAAAAACGGGCTCAACTCGGACTGAAAGTGCATTTAAAGCAATAAAAACTGAAAATGAGTTTCACGCCTCAACCAAAGGACTTATGCACACATTTCAACATGTATTTAGTTCAGGTTGACCTCCTGAAGCCTAATTTCAACATGTATTTAGTTCAGGTTGACCTCCTGAAGCCTAAATGAGCATTAATTTGACTACACAACTCATTCCTATGAAGGAACATTCAAAGTAAAAAAAACGGGCTCAACTCGGACTGAAAGTGCATTTAAAGCAATAAAAACTGATAATGAGTGTCACGCCTAAATCAAAGGACTTATGCACACATTTCAACATGTATTTAGTTCAGGTTGACCTCCTGAAGCCTAAATCACCATTAATTTGACTACACAACTTATTCCTATGAAGATACATTCAAAGTAAAAAAACGGGCTCAACTCGGACTGAAAGTGCATTTAAAGCAATAAAAACTGAAAATGAGTGTCACGCCTAAACCAAAGGACTTA
The DNA here is from genome assembly GCF_025434085.1 of Hippocampus zosterae. Taxonomy (NCBI): domain Eukaryota; kingdom Metazoa; phylum Chordata; class Actinopteri; order Syngnathiformes; family Syngnathidae; genus Hippocampus; species Hippocampus zosterae. The sequence goes on along the minus strand of NC_067451.1, from coordinate 41,328,248 downwards.
TGCACACATTTCAACATGTATTTAGTTCAGGTTGACCTCCTGAAGCCTAAATGAGCATTAATTTGACTACACAAATCATTCCTATGAAGGAACATTCAAAGTAAAAAAACGGGCTCAACTCGGACTGAAAGTGCATTTAAAGCAATAAAAACTGAAAATGAGTGTCACGCCTAAACCAAAGGACTTATGCACACATTTCAACATGTATTTAGTTCAGGTTGACGTCCTGAAGCCTAAATGAGCATTAATTTGACTACACAACTTATTCCTATGAAGATACATTCAAAGTAAAAAAACGTGCTCTACTCGGCCTGAAAATGCATTTAAAGCAAGAAAAAATCAAAATGAGTGTCACACCTAAACCTACATTTAAAGTAAAAAAACGTGCTCTACTCGGCCTGAAAATGCATTTAAAGCAATAAAAACTCAAATTGAGTGTCACGCCTAAACCAAAGGACTTATGCACACATTTCAACATGTATTTAGTTCAGGTTGACCTCCTGAAGCCTAAATGAGCATTAATTTGACTACACAACTCATTCCTATGAAGGTACATTCAAAGTCACAAAACGTGCTCAACTAGGCCTGAAAATGCATTTAAAGCAATAAAAACTCAAATTGAGTGTCACGCCTAAACCAAAGGACTTATGCACACATTTCAACATGTATTTAGTTTAGGTTGACCTCCTGAAGCATAAATGAGCATTAATTTGATCACACAACTCATTCCCATGAAGATACATTCAAAGTCAGTAAGTGCCCTGCTCTGTCTGAAAATGCATTTGAATCAATAAAAACTAAAATTGAGTGTCATGCCTAAACCAAAGGACGTCTGCACACATTTCAACGTCTAAAGTGTTGTTTCCGATGCGTGCTAGTGTATGTGTGCGTGCGTGTGTGAGAGTGTGTAGTTGTGTGCGTGTGTTTGTGTGTGTTTGTGTGGGTGCGTGCGTGTGTGTGTGCGTGTGTGTGTTGTGCGCACCCCCCCCCCCCAAAAGTACTGTATTCGGATAAAAATGACGAATTACTCAGAGGTTTTAACTTTTGCTTGCACTTGATTTGTTCTGACACCGACGACGTCCACCAATGACAGCCCGAGTGGATCTAGCCCACGTGGTGTGAGAGCAGGGGGAGGTGAAAAGATGCAAAGCCTAGGTGATTGGCTGTGCATCTTTCAGTCTTCCACGTGGGTTAGTCTTTGATCTTCAATCAGTGTCCAAATGTTGTTTACATGCGTAGCGTGTGCGGATGTGTGTGCCTCTCATGAGTTTGTGTGTGTGTTTGCGCGCGCGTGATCGTGTGCCCATACATGTGTGAGTGTTTCTTTGATCTAAATCATCGTTGGTGTGTTGTTTACGATACGTGCTCGTCTGTGCGTACGTTTGTGTGAGTGTGTGTGCGTGCGTTTGTGTGTGTGCTTGCTGCGTGCTGGCGCGCTCGGAAGCGTGTGTGTCACAGAGAAAGAGAGGGAGCGGGATCGCTGGCCTGTATGTACTCTATGTGAAACACACAGGACATTTGTAATTTCGTCCCTTTCACATTTTTTGGCTTTTTAAAAATAAAACTTATTTTCATCAATGGTTCATAATGAGTGTCACGCCTAGACCAAATGACTTATGCACACATTTCAACATTTATTTAGTTCAGGTTGACCTCCTGAAGCCTAAATGAGCGTTAATTTGACCACACAACTCATTCATGAAGGAACATTCAAAGTAAAAAAACGGGCTCAACTCGGACTGAAAGTGCATTTAAAGCAATAAAAACTGAAAATGAGTGTCACGCCTAAACCAAAGGCCTTATGCACACATTTCAACATGTATTTAATTCAGGTTGACCTCCTGAAGCCTAAATGAGCATTAATTTGACTACACAACTCATTCCTATGAAGGAACATTCAAAGTAAAAAAACGGGCTCAACTCGGACTGAAAGTGCATTTAAAGCAATAAAAACTGAAAATGAGTGTCACGCCTAAACCAAAGGACTTATGCACACATTTCAACATGTATTTAGTTCAGGTTGACGTCCTGAAGCCCAAATGAGCATTAATTTGACTACACAACTTATTCCTATGAAGGTACATTCAAAGTCACAAAACGTGCTCAACTAGGCCTGAAAGTGCATTTAAAGCAATAAAAACTGAAAATGAGTGTCACACCTAAATCAAAGGACTTATGCACACATTTCAACATGTATTTAGTTCAGGTTGACCTCCTGAAGCCTAAATCACCATTAATTTGACTACACAACTTATTCCTATGAAGATACATTCAAAGTAAAAAAACGGGCTCAACTCGGACTGAAAGTGCATTTAAAGCAATAAAAACTGAAAATGAGTGTCACGCCTAAACCAAAGGACTTATGCACACATTTCAACATGTATTTAGTTCAGGTTGACCTCCTGAAGCCTAAATGAGCATTAATTTGACTACACAAATCATTCCTATGAAGGAACATTAAAAGTAAAAAAACGGGCTCAACTCGGACTGAAAGTGCATTTAAAGCAATAAAAACTGAAAATGAGTGTCACGCCTAAACCAAAGGACTTATGCACACATTTCAACATGTATTTAGTTCAGGTTGACGTCCTGAAGCCTAAATGAGCATTAATTTGACTACACAACTTATTCCTATGAAGGTACATTCAAAGTCACAAAACGTGCTCAACTAGGCCTGAAAGTGCATTTAAAGCAATAAAAACTCAAAATGAGTGTCACGCCTAAACCAAAGGACTTATGCACACATTTCAACATGTATTTAGTTCAGGTTGACCTCCTGAAGCCTAAATGAGCATTAATTTGACTACACAACTCATTCCTATGAAGGTACATTCAAAGTCACAAAACGTGCTCAACTAGGCCTGAAAGTGCATTTAAAGCAATAAAAACTGAAAATGAGTGTCACGCCTAAACCAAAGGACTTATGCACACATTTCAACATGTATTTAGTTCAGGTTGACCTCCTGAAGCCTAAATGAGCATTAATTTGACTACACAACTTATTCCTATGAAGGTACATTCAAAGTCACAAAACGTGCTCAACTAGGCCTGAAAGTGCATTTAAAGCAATAAAAACTCAAAATGAGTGTCACGCCTAAACCAAAGGACTTATGCACACATTTCAACATGTATTTAGTACAGGTTGACCTCCTGAAGCCTAAATGAGCATTAATTTGACTACACAACTCATTCCTATGAAGGTACATTCAAAGTCACAAAACGTGCTCAACTAGGCCTGAAAGTGCATTTAAAGCAATAAAAACTGAAAATGAGTGTCACGCCTAAATCAAAGGACTTATGCACACATTTCAACATGTATTTAGTTCAGGTTGACCTCCTGAAGCCTAAATGAGCATTAATTTGACTACACAACTTATTCCTATGAAGGTACATTCAAAGTCACAAAACGTGCTCAACTAGGCCTGAAAGTGCATTTAAAGCAATAAAAACTCAAAATGAGTGTCACGCCTAAACCAAAGGACTTATGCACACATTTCAACATGTATTTAGTTCAGGTTGACCTCCTGAAGCCTAAATGAGCATTAATTTGACTACACAACTCATTCCTATGAAGGAACATTCAAAGTAAAAAAAAACGGGCTCAACTCGGACTGAAAGTGCATTTAAAGCAATAAAAACTGAAAATGAGTGTCACGCCTAAACCAAAGGACTTATGCACACATTTCAACATGTATTTAGTTCAGGTTGACATTCTGAAGCCTAAATGAGCATTAATTTGACTACACAACTCATTCCTATGAAGGAACATTCAAAGTAAAAAAACGGGCTCAACTCGGACTGAAAGTGCATTTAAAGCAATAAAAACTGAAAATGAGTGTCACGCCTAAACCAAAGGCCTTATGCACACATTTCAACATGTATTTAATTCAGGTTGACCTCCTGAAGCCTAAATGAGCATTAATTTGACTACACAACTCATTCCTATGAAGGAACATTCAAAGTAAAAAAACGGGCTCAACTCGGACTGAAAGTGCATTTAAAGCAATAAAAACTGAAAATGAGTGTCACGCCTAAACCAAAGGACTTATGCACACATTTCAACATGTACTTAGTTCAGGTTGACGTCCTGAAGCCTAAATGAGCATTAATTTGACTACACAACTCATTCCTATGAAGGTACATTCAAAGTCACAAAACGTGCTCAACTAGGCCTGAAAGTGCATTTAAAGCAATAAAAACTGAAAATGAGTGTCACGCCTAAACCAAAGGACTTATGCACACATTTCAACATGTATTTAGTTCAGGTTGACCTCCTGAAGCCTAAATGAGCATTAATTTGATCACACAACTCATTCCTATGAAGATACATTCAAACTCAGAAACGTGCTCTACTCGGCCTGAAAATGCATTTAAAGCAATAAAAACTCAAAATGAGTGTCACGCCTAAACCAAAGGACTTATGCACACATTTCAACATGTATTTAGTTCAGGTTGACATTCTGAAGCCTAAATGAGCATTAATTTGACTACACAACTTATTCCTATGAAGATACATTCAAAGTAAAAAAACGGGCTCAACTCGGACTGAAAGTGCATTTAAAGCAATAAAAACTGAAAATGAGTGTCACGCCTAAACCAAAGGACTTATGCACACATTTCAACATGTATTTAGTTCAGGTTGACCTCCTGAAGCCTAAATGAGCATTAATTTGACTACACAAATCATTCCTATGAAGGAACATTCAAAGTAAAAAAACGGGCTCAACTCGGACTGAAAGTGCATTTAAAGCAATAAAAACTGAAAATGAGTGTCACGCCTAAACCAAAGGACTTATGCACACATTTCAACATGTATTTAGTTCAGGTTGACGTCCTGAAGCCTAAATGAGCATTAATTTGACTACACAACTTATTCCTATGAAGGTACATTCAAAGTCACAAAACGTGCTCAACTAGGCCTGAAAGTGCATTTAAAGCAATAAAAACTGAAAATGAGTGTCACGCCTAAACCAAAGGACTTATGCACACATTTCAACATGTATTTAGTTCAGGTTGACATTCTGAAGCCTAAATGAGCATTAATTTGACTACACAACTCATTCCTATGAAGGAACATTCAAAGTAAAAAAACGGGCTCAACTCGGACTGAAAGTGCATTTAAAGCAATAAAAACTGAAAATGAGTGTCACGCCTAAACCAAAGGACTTATGCACACATTTCAACATGTACTTAGTTCAGGTTGACGTCCTGAAGCCTAAATGAGCATTAATTTGACTACACAACTCATTCCTATGAAGGTACATTCAAAGTCACAAAACGTGCTCAACTAGGCCTGAAAGTGCATTTAAAGCAATAAAAACTGAAAATGAGTGTCACGCCTAAACCAAAGGACTTATGCACACATTTCAACATGTATTTAGTTCAGGTTGACCTCCTGAAGCCTAAATGAGCATTAATTTGATCACACAACTCATTCCTATGAAGATACATTCAAACTCAGAAACGTGCTCTACTCGGCCTGAAAATGCATTTAAAGCAATAAAAACTCAAAATGAGTGTCACGCCTAAACCAAAGGACTTATGCACACATTTCAACATGTATTTAGTTCAGGTTGACATTCTGAAGCCTAAATGAGCATTAATTTGACTACACAACTTATTCCTATGAAGATACATTCAAAGTAAAAAAACGGGCTCAACTCGGACTGAAAGTGCATTTAAAGCAATAAAAACTGAAAATGAGTGTCACGCCTAAACCAAAGGACTTATGCACACATTTCAACATGTATTTAGTTCAGGTTGACCTCCTGAAGCCTAAATGAGCATTAATTTGACTACACAAATCATTCCTATGAAGGAACATTCAAAGTAAAAAAAACGGCTCAACTCGGACTGAAAGTGCATTTAAAGCAATAAAAACTGAAAATGAGTGTCACGCCTAAACCAAAGGACTTATGCACACATTTCAACATGTATTTAGTTCAGGTTGACGTCCTGAAGCCTAAATGAGCATTAATTTGACTACACAACTTATTCCTATGAAGGTACATTCAAAGTCACAAAACGTGCTCAACTAGGCCTGAAAGTGCATTTAAAGCAATAAAAACTGAAAATGAGTGTCACGCCTAAACCAAAGGACTTATGCACACATTTCAACATGTATTTAGTTCAGGTTGACATTCTGAAGCCTAAATGAGCATTAATTTGACTACACAACTCATTCCTATGAAGGAACATTCAAAGTAAAAAAACGGGCTCAACTCGGACTGAAAGTGCATTTAAAGCAATAAAAACTGAAAATGAGTGTCACGCCTAAACCAAAGGCCTTATGCACACATTTCAACATGTATTTAATTCAGGTTGACCTCCTGAAGCCTAAATGAGCATTAATTTGACTACACAACTCATTCCTATGAAGGAACATTCAAAGTAAAAAAACGGGCTCAACTCGGACTGAAAGTGCATTTAAAGCAATAAAAACTGAAAATGAGTGTCACGCCTAAACCAAAGGACTTATGCACACATTTCAACATGTACTTAGTTCAGGTTGACGTCCTGAAGCCTAAATGAGCATTAATTTGACTACACAACTCATTCCTATGAAGGTACATTCAAAGTCACAAAACGTGCTCAACTAGGCCTGAAAGTGCATTTCAAGCAATAAAAACTGAAAATGAGTGTCACGCCTAAACCAAAGGACTTATGCACACATTTCAACATGTATTTAGTTCAGGTTGACCTCCTGAAGCCTAAATGAGCATTAATTTGATCACACAACTCATTCCTATGAAGATACATTCAAACTCAGAAACGTGCTCTACTCGGCCTGAAAATGCATTTAAAGCAATAAAAACTCAAAATGAGTGTCACGCCTAAACCAAAGGACTTATGCACACATTTCAACATGTATTTAGTTCAGGTTGACATTCTGAAGCCTAAATGAGCATTAATTTGACTACACAACTTATTCCTATGAAGATACATTCAAAGTAAAAAAACGGGCTCAACTCGGACTGAAAGTGCATTTAAAGCAATAAAAACTGAAAATGAGTGTCACGCCTAAACCAAAGGACTTATGCACACATTTCAACATGTATTTAGTTCAGGTTGACCTCCTGAAGCCTAAATGAGCATTAATTTGACTACACAAATCATTCCTATGAAGGAACATTCAAATTAAAAAAACGGGCTCAACTCGGACTGAAAGTGCATTTAAAGCAATAAAAACTGAAAATGAGTGTCACGCCTAAACCAAAGGACTTATGCACACATTTCAACATGTATTTAGTTCAGGTTGACGTCCTGAAGCCTAAATGAGCATTAATTTGACTACACAACTTATTCCTATGAAGGTACATTCAAAGTCACAAAACGTGCTCAACTAGGCCTGAAAGTGCATTTAAAGCAATAAAAACTCAAAATGAGTGTCACGCCTAAACCAAAGGACTTATGCACACATTTCAACATGTATTTAGTTCAGGTTGACCTCCTGAAGCCTAAATGAGCATTAATTTGACTACACAACTCATTCCTATGAAGGTACATTCAAAGTCACAAAACGTGCTCAACTAGGCCTGAAAGTGCATTTAAAGCAATAAAAACTGAAAATGAGTGTCACGCCTAAACCAAAGGACTTATGCACACATTTCAACATGTATTTAGTTCAGGTTGACCTCCTGAAGCCTAAATGAGTATTAATTTGACTACACAACTCATTCCTATGAAGGAACATTCAAAGTAAAAAAATGGGCTCAACTCGGACTGAAAGTGCATTTAAAGCAATAAAAACTGAAAATGAGTTTCACGCCTAAACCAAAGGACTTATGCACACATTTCAACATGTATTTAGTTCAGGTTGACCTCCTGAAGCCTAAATGAGCATTAATTTGACTACACAACTCATTCCTATGAAGGAACATTCAAAGTAAAAAAACGGGCTCAACTCGGACTGAAAGTGCATTTAAAGCAATAAAAACTGAAAATGAGTGTCACGCCTAAACCAAAGGACTTATGCACACATTTCAACATGTATTTAGTTCAGGTTGACGTCCTGAAGCCTAAATGAGCATTAATTTGACTACACAACTCATTCCTATGAAGGTACATTCAAAGACACAAAACGTGCTCAACTAGGCCTGAAAGTGCATTTAAAGCAATAAAAACTCAAAATGAGTGTCACGCCTAAACCAAAGGACTTATGCACACATTTCAACATGTATTTAGTTCAGGTTGACCTCCTGAAGCCTAAATGAGCATTAATTTGACTACACAACTCATTCCTATGAAGGTACATTCAAAGTCACAAAACGTGCTCAACTAGGCCTGAAAGTGCATTTAAAGCAATAAAAACTGAAAATGAGTGTCACGCCTAAATCAAAGGACTTATGCACACATTTCAACATGTATTTAGTTCAGGTTGACCTCCTGAAGCCTAAATCACCATTAATTTGACTACACAACTTATTCCTATGAAGATACATTCAAAGTAAAAAAACGGGCTCAACTCGGACTGAAAGTGCATTTAAAGCAATAAAAACTGAAAATGAGTGTCACGCCTAAACCAAAGGACTTATGCACACATTTCAACATGTATTTAGTTCAGGTTGACCTCCTGAAGCCTAAATGAGCATTAATTTGACTACACAAATCATTCCTATGAAGGAACATTCAAAGTAAAAAAACGGGCTCAACTCGGACTGAAAGTGCATTTAAAGCAATAAAAACTGAAAATGAGTGTCACGACTAAACCAAAGGACTTATGCACACATTTCAACATGTATTTAGTTCAGGTTGACCTCCTGAAGCCTAAATGAGCATTAATTTGACTACACAACTCATTCCTATGAAGGTACATTCAAAGTCACAAAACGTGCTCAACTAGGCCTGAAAGTGCATTTAAAGCAATAAAAACTGAAAATGAGTGTCACGCCTAAACCAAAGGACTTATGCACACATTTCAACATGTATTTAGTTCAGGTTGACCTCCTGAAGCCTAAATGAGCATTAATTTGACGACACAACTTATTCCTATGAAGGTACATTCAAAGTCACAAAACGTGCTCAACTAGGCCTGAAAGTGCATTTAAAGCAATAAAAACTCAAAATGAGTGTCACGCCTAAACCAAAGGACTTATGCACACATTTCAACATGTATTTAGTTCAGGTTGACCTCCTGAAGCCTAAATGAGCATTAATCTGACTACACAACTCATTCCTATGAAGGTACATTCAAAGTCACAAAACGTGCTCAACTAGGCCTGAAAGTGCATTTAAAGCAATAAAAACTGAAAATGAGTGTCACGCCTAAACCAAAGGACTTATGCACACATTTCAACATGTATTTAGTTCAGGTTGACCTCCTGAAGCCTAAATGAGCATTAATTTGACTACACAACTCATTCCTATGAAGGAACATTCAAAGTAAAAAAAACGGGCTCAACTCGGACTGAAAGTGCATTTAAAGCAATAAAAACTGAAAATGAGTGTCACGCCTAAACCAAAGGACTTATGCACACATTTCAACATGTATTTAGTTCAGGTTGACGTCCTGAAGCCTAAATGAGCATTAATTTGATCACACAACTCATTCCTATGAAGATACATTCAAACTCAGAAACGTGCTCTACTCGGCCTGAAAATGCATTTAAAGCAATAAAAACTCAAAATGAGTGTCACGCCTAAACCAAAGGACTTATGCACACATTTCAACATGTATTTAGTTCAGGTTGACCTCCTGAAGCCTAAATGAGCATTAATTTGACTACACAACTCATTCCTATGAAGGTACATTCAAAGTCACAAAACGTGCTCAACTAGGCCTGAAAGTGCATTTAAAGCAATAAAAACTGAAAATGAGTGTCACGCCTAAATCAAAGGACTTATGCACACATTTCAACATGTATTTAGTTCAGGTAGACCTCCTGAGGCCTAAATCACCATTAATTTGACTACACAACTTATTCCTATGAAGATACATTCAAAGTAAAAAAACGGGCTCAACTCGGACTGAAAGTGCATTTAAAGCAATAAAAACTGAAAATGAGTGTCACGCCTAAACCAAAGGACTTATGCACACATTTCAACATGTATTTAGTTCAGGTTGACCTCCTGAAGCCTAAATGAGCATTAATTTGACTACACAAATCATTCCTATGAAGGAACATTCAAAGTAAAAAAACGGGCTCAACTCGGACTGAAAGTGCATTTAAAGCAATAAAAACTGAAAATGAGTGTCACGCCTAAACCAAAGGACTTATGCACACATTTCAACATGTATTTAGTTCAGGTTGACGTCCTGAAGCCTAAATGAGCATTAATTTGACTACACAACTTATTCCTATGAAGGTACATTCAAAGTCACAAAACGTGCTCAACTAGGCCTGAAAGTGCATTTAAAGCAATAAAAACTCAAAATCAGTGTCACGCCTAAACCAAAGGACTTATGCACACATTTCAACATGTATTTAGTTCAGGTTGACCTCCTGAAGCCTAAATGAGCATTAATTTGACTACACAACTCATTCCTATGAAGGTACATTCAAAGTCACAAAACGTGCTCAACTAGGCCTGAAAGTGCATTTAAAGCAATAAAAACTGAAAATAAGTGTCACGCCTAAACCAAAGGACTTGGTTTAGGCGTGACTAAATACATTTCAACATGTATTTAGTTCAGGTTGACCTCCTGAAGCCTAAATGAGCATTAATTTGACTACACAACTCATTCCTATGAAGGAACATTCAAAGTAAAAAAACGGGCTCAACTCGGACTGAAAGTGCATTTAAAGCAATAAAAACTGAAAATGAGTGTCACGCCTAAACCAAAGGACTTATGCACACATTTCAACATGTATTTAGTTCAGGTTGACATTCTGAAGCCTAAATGAGCATTAATTTGACTACACAACTCATTCCTATGAAGGAACATTCAAAGTAAAAAAACGGGCTCAACTCGGACTGAAAGTGCATTTAAAGCAATAAAAACTGAAAATGAGTGTCACGCCTAAACCAAAGGCCTTATGCACACATTTCAACATGTATTTAATTCAGGTTGACCTCCTGAAGCCTAAATGAGCATTAATTTGACTACACAACTCATTCCTATGAAGGAACATTCAAAGTAAAAAAACGGGCTCAACTCGGACTGAAAGTGCATTTAAAGCAATAAAAACTGAAAATGAGTGTCACGCCTAAACCAAAGGACTTATGCACACATTTCAACATGTACTTAGTTCAGGTTGACGTCCTGAAGCCTAAATGAGCATTAATTTGACTACACAACTCATTCCTATGAAGGTACATTCAAAGTCACAAAACGTGCTCAACTAGGCCTGAAAGTGCATTTAAAGCAATAAAAACTGAAAATGAGTGTCACGCCTAAACCAAAGGACTTATGCACACATTTCAACATGTATTTAGTTCAGGTTGACCTCCTGAAGCCTAAATGAGCATTAATTTGATCACACAACTCATTCCTATGAAGATACATTCAAACTCAGAAACGTGCTCTACTCGGCCTGAAAATGCATTTAAAGCAATAAAAACTCAAAATGAGTGTCACGCCTAAACCAAAGGACTTATGCACACATTTCAACATGTATTTAGTTCAGGTTGACATTCTGAAGCCTAAATGAGCATTAATTTGACTACACAACTTATTCCTATGAAGATACATTCAAAGTAAAAAAACGGGCTCAACTCGGACTGAAAGTGCATTTAAAGCAATAAAAACTGAAAATGAGTGTCACGCCTAAACCAAAGGACTTATGCACACATTTCAACATGTATTTAGTTCAGGTTGACCTCCTGAAGCCTAAATGAGCATTAATTTGACTACACAAATCATTCCTATGAAGGAACATTCAAAGTAAAAAAACGGGCTCAACTCGGACTGAAAGTGCATTTAAAGCAATAAAAACTGAAAATGAGTGTCACGCCTAAACCAAAGGACTTATGCACACATTTCAACATGTATTTAGTTCAGGTTGACGTCCTGAAGCCTAAATGAGCATTAATTTGACTACACAACTTATTCCTATGAAGGTACATTCAAAGTCACAAAACGTGCTCAACTAGGCCTGAAAGTGCATTTAAAGCAATAAAAACTGAAAATGAGTGTCACGCCTAAACCAAAGGACTTATGCACACATTTCAACATGTATTTAGTTCAGGTTGACCTCCTGAAGCCTAAATGAGCATTAATTTGACGACACAACTCATTCCTATGAAGGAACATTCAAAGTAAAAAAACGGGCTCAACTCGGACTGAAAGTGCATTTAAAGCAATAAAAACTGAAAATGAGTGTCACGCCTAAACCAAAGGCCTTATGCACACATTTCAACATGTATTTAATTCAGGTTGACCTCCTGAAGCCTAAATGAGCATTAATTTGACTACACAACTCATTCCTATGAAGGAACATTCAAAGTAAAAAAACGGGCTCAACTCGGACTGAAAGTGCATTTAAAGCAATAAAAACTGAAAATGAGTGTCACGCCTAAACCAAAGGACTTATGCACACATTTCAACATGTACTTAGTTCAGGTTGACGTCCTGAAGCCTAAATGAGCATTAATTTGACTACACAACTCATTCCTATGAAGGTACATTCAAAGTCACAAAACGTGCTCAACTAGGCCTGAAAGTGCATTTAAAGCAATAAAAACTGAAAATGAGTGTCACGCCTAAACCAAAGGACTTATGCACACATTTCAACATGTATTTAGTTCAGGTTGACCTCCTGAAGCCTAAATGAGCATTAATTTGATCACACAACTCATTCCTATGAAGATACATTCAAACTCAGAAACGTGCTCTACTCGGCCTGAAAATGCATTTAAAGCAATAAAAACTCAAAATGAGTGTCACGCCTAAACCAAAGGACTTATGCACACATTTCAACATGTATTTAGTTCAGGTTGACATTCTGAAGCCTAAATGAGCATTAATTTGACTACACAACTTATTCCTATGAAGATACATTCAAAGTAAAAAAACGGGCTCAACTCGGACTGAAAGTGCATTTAAAGCAATAAAAACTGAAAATGAGTGTCACGCCTAAACCAAATGACTTATGCACACATTTCAACATGTATTTAGTTCAGGTTGACATTCTGAAGCCTAAATGAGCATTAATTTGACTACACAACTCATTCCTATGAAGGAACATTCAAAGTAAAAAAACGGGCTCAACTCGGACTGAAAGTGCATTTAAAGCAATAAAAACTGAAAATGAGTGTCACGCCTAAACCAAAGGCCTTATGCACACATTTCAACATGTATTTAATTCAGGTTGACCTCCTGAAGCCTAAATGAGCATTAATTTGACTACACAACTCATTCCTATGAAGGAACATTCAAAGTAAAAAAACGGGCTCAACTCGGACTGAAAGTGCATTTAAAGCAATAAAAACTGAAAATGAGTGTCACGCCTAAACCAAAGGACTTATGCACACATTTCAACATGTACTTAGTTCAGGTTGACGTCCTGAAGCCTAAATGAGCATTAATTTGACTACACAACTCATTCCTATGAAGGTACATTCAAAGTCACAAAACGTGCTCAACTAGGCCTGAAAGTGCATTTAAAGCAATAAAAACTGAAAATGAGTGTCACGCCTAAACCAAAGGACTTATGCACACATTTCAACATGTATTTAGTTCAGGTTGACCTCCTGAAGCCTAAATGAGCATTAATTTGATCACACAACTCATTCCTATGAAGATACATTCAAACTCAGAAACGTGCTCTACTCGGCCTGAAAATGCATTTAAAGCAATAAAAACTCAAAATGAGTGTCACGCCTAAACCAAAGGACTTATGCACACATTTCAACATGTATTTAGTTCAGGTTGACATTCTGAAGCCTAAATAAGCATTAATTTGACTACACAACTTATTCCTATGAAGATACATTCAAAGTAAAAAAACGGGCTCAACTCGGACTGAAAGTGCATTTAAAGCAATAAAAACTGAAAATGAGTGTCACGCCTAAACCAAAGGACTTATGCACACATTTCAACATGTATTTAGTTCAGGTTGACCTCCTGAAGCCTAAATGAGCATTAATTTGACTACACAAATCATTCCTATGAAGGAACATTCAAAGTAAAAAAACGGGCTCAACTCGGACTGAAAGTGCATTTAAAGCAATAAAAACTGAAAATGAGTGTCACGCCTAAACCAAAGGACTTATGCACACATTTCAACATGTATTTAGTTCAGGTTGACGTCCTGAAGCCTAAATGAGCATTAATTTGACTACACAACTTATTCCTATGAAGGTACATTCAAAGTCACAAAACGTGCTCAACTAGGCCTGAAAGTGCATTTAAAGCAATAAAAACTGAAAATGAGTGTCACGCCTAAACCAAAGGACTTATGCACACATTTCAACATGTATTTAGTTCAGGTTGACCTCCTGAAGCCTAAATGAGCATTAATTTGACGACACAACTCATTCCTATGAAGGAACATTCAAAGTAAAAAAACGGGCTCAACTCGGACTGAAAGTGCATTTAAAGCAATAAAAACTGAAAATGAGTGTCACGCCTAAACCAAAGGCCTTATGCACACATTTCAACATGTATTTAATTCAGGTTGACCTCCTGAAGCCTAAATGAGCATTAATTTGACTACACAACTCATTCCTATGAAGGAACATTCAAAGTAAAAAAACGGGCTCAACTCGGACTGAAAGTGCATTTAAAGCAATAAAAACTGAAAATGAGTGTCACGCCTAAACCAAAGGACTTATGCACACATTTCAACATGTACTTAGTTCAGGTTGACGTCCTGAAGCCTAAATGAGCATTAATTTGACTACACAACTCATTCCTATGAAGGTACATTCAAAGTCACAAAACGTGCTCAACTAGGCCTGAAAGTGCATTTAAAGCAATAAAAACTGAAAATGAGTGTCACGCCTAAACCAAAGGACTTATGCACACATTTCAACATGTATTTAGTTCAGGTTGACCTCCTGAAGCCTAAATGAGCATTAATTTGATCACACAACTCATTCCTATGAAGATACATTCAAACTCAGAAACGTGCTCTACTCGGCCTGAAAATGCATTTAAAGCAATAAAAACTCAAAATGAGTGTCACGCCTAAACCAAAGGACTTATGCACACATTTCAACATGTATTTAGTTCAGGTTGACATTCTGAAGCCTAAATGAGCATTAATTTGACTACACAACTTATTCCTATGAAGATACATTCAAAGTAAAAAAACGGGCTCAACTCGGACTGAAAGTGCATTTAAAGCAATAAAAACTGAAAATGAGTGTCACGCCTAAACCAAAGGACTTATGCACACATTTCAACATGTATTTAGTTCAGGTTGACCTCCTGAAGCCTAAATGAGCATTAATTTGACTACACAAATCATTCCTATGAAGGAACATTCAAAGTAAAAAAACGGGCTCAACTCGGACTGAAAGTGCATTTAAAGCAATAAAAACTGAAAATGAGTGTCACGCCTAAACCAAAGGACTTATGCACACATTTCAACATGTATTTAGTTCAGGTTGACGTCCTGAAGCCTAAATGAGCATTAATTTGACTACACAACTTATTCCTATGAAGGTACATTCAAAGTCACAAAACGTGCTCAACTAGGCCTGAAAGTGCATTTAAAGCAATAAAAACTCAAAATGAGTGTCACGCCTAAACCAAAGGACTTATGCACACATTTCAACATGTATTTAGTTCAGGTTGACCTCCTGAAGCCTAAATGAGCATTAATTTGACTACACAACTCATTCCTATGAAGGTACATTCAAAGTCACAAAACGTGCTCAACTAGGCCTGAAAGTGCATTTAAAGCAATAAAAACTGAAAATGAGTGTCACGCCTAAACCAAAGGACTTATGCACACATTTCAACATGTATTTAGTTCAGGTTGACCTCCTGAAGCCTAAATGAGTATTAATTTGACTACACAACTCATTCCTATGAAGGAACATTCAAAGTAAAAAAACGGGCTCAACTCGGACTGAAAGTGCATTTAAAGCAATAAAAACTGAAAATGAGTTTCACGCCTAAACCAAAGGACTTATGCACACATTTCAACATGTATTTAGTTCAGGTTGACCTCCTGAAGCCTAAATGAGCATTAATTTGACTACACAACTCATTCCTATGAAGGAACATTCAAAGTAAAAAAACGGGCTCAACTCGGACTGAAAGTGCATTTAAAGCAATAAAAACTGAAAATGAGTGTCACGCCTAAACCAAAGGACTTATGCACACATTTCAACATGTATTTAGTTCAGGTTGACGTCCTGAAGCCTAAATGAGCATTAATTTGACTACACAACTCATTCCTATGAAGGTACATTCAAAGACACAAAACGTGCTCAACTAGGCCTGAAAGTGCATTTAAAGCAATAAAAACTCAAAATGAGTGTCACGCCTAAACCAAAGGACTTATGCACACATTTCAACATGTATTTAGTTCAGGTTGACCTCCTGAAGCCTAAATGAGCATTAATTTGACTACACAACTCATTCCTATGAAGGTACATTCAAAGTCACAAAACGTGCTCAACTAGGCCTGAAAGTGCATTTAAAGCAATAAAAACTGAAAATGAGTGTCACGCCTAAATCAAAGGACTTATGCACACATTTCAACATGTATTTAGTTCAGGTTGACCTCCTGAAGCCTAAATCACCATTAATTTGACTACACAACTTATTCCTATGAAGATACATTCAAAGTAAAAAAACGGGCTCAACTCGGACTGAAAGTGCATTTAAAGCAATAAAAACTGAAAATGAGTGTCACGCCTAAACCAAAGGACTTATGCACACATTTCAACATGTATTTAGTTCAGGTTGACCTCCTGAAGCCTAAATGAGCATTAATTTGACTACACAAATCATTCCTATGAAGGAACATTCAAAGTAAAAAAACGGGCTCAACTCGGACTGAAAGTGCATTTAAAGCAATAAAAACTGAAAATGAGTGTCACGCCTAAACCAAAGGACTTATGCACACATTTCAACATGTATTTAGTTCAGGTTGACCTCCTGAAGCCTAAATGAGCATTAATTTGACTACACAACTCATTCCTATGAAGGTACATTCAAAGTCACAAAACGTGCTCAACTAGGCCTGAAAGTGCATTTAAAGCAATAAAAATTGAAAATGGGTGTCACGCCTAAACCAAAGGACTTATGCACACATTTCAACATGTATTTAGTTCAGGTTGACCTCCTGAAGCCTAAATGAGCATTAATTTGACGACACAACTTATTCCTATGAAGGTACATTCAAAGTCACAAAACGTGCTCAACTAGGCCTGAAAGTGCATTTAAAGCAATAAAAACTCAAAATGAGTGTCACGCCTAAACCAAAGGACTTATGCACACATTTCAACATGTATTTAGTTCAGGTTGACCTCCTGAAGCCTAAATGAGCATTAATCTGACTACACAACTCATTCCTATGAAGGTACATTCAAAGTCACAAAACGTGCTCAACTAGGCCTGAAAGTGCATTTAAAGCAATAAAAACTGAAAATGAGTGTCACGCCTAAACCAAAGGACTTATGCACACATTTCAACATGTATTTAGTTCAGGTTGACCTCCTGAAGCCTAAATGAGCATTAATTTGACTACACAACTCATTCCTATGAAGGAACATTCAAAGTAAAAAAAACGGGCTCAACTCGGACTGAAAGTGCATTTAAAGCAATAAAAACTGAAAATGAGTGTCACGCCTAAACCAAAGGACTTATGCACACATTTCAACATGTATTTAGTTCAGGTTGACGTCCTGAAGCCTAAATGAGCATTAATTTGATCACACAACTCATTCCTATGAAGATACATTCAAACTCAGAAACGTGCTCTACTCGGCCTGAAAATGCATTTAAAGCAATAAAAACTCAAAATGAGTGTCACGCCTAAACCAAAGGACTTATGCACACATTTCAACATGTATTTAGTTCAGGTTGACCTCCTGAAGCCTAAATGAGCATTAATTTGACTACACAACTCATTCCTATGAAGGTACATTCAAAGTCACAAAACGTGCTCAACTAGGCCTGAAAGTGCATTTAAAGCAATAAAAACTGAAAATGAGTGTCACGCCTAAATCAAAGGACTTATGCACACATTTCAACATGTATTTAGTTCAGGTTGACCTCCTGAGGCCTAAATCACCATTAATTTGACTACACAACTTATTCCTATGAAGATACATTCAAAGTAAAAAAACGGGCTCAACTCGGACTGAAAGTGCATTTAAAGCAATAAAAACTGAAAATGAGTGTCACGCCTAAACCAAAGGACTTATGCACACATTTCAACATGTATTTAGTTCAGGTTGACCTCCTGAAGCCTAAATGAGCATTAATTTGACTACACAAATCATTCCTATGAAGGAACATTCAAAGTAAAAAAACGGGCTCAACTCGGACTGAAAGTGCATTTAAAGCAATAAAAACTGAAAATGAGTGTCACGCCTAAACCAAAGGACTTATGCACACATTTCAACATGTATTTAGTTCAGGTTGACGTCCTGAAGCCTAAATGAGCATTAATTTGACTACACAACTTATTCCTATGAAGGTACATTCAAAGTCACAAAACGTGCTCAACTAGGCCTGAAAGTGCATTTAAAGCAATAAAAACTCAAAATGAGTGTCACGCCTAAACCAAAGGACTTATGCACACATTTCAACATGTATTTAGTTCAGGTTGACCTCCTGAAGCCTAAATGAGCATTAATTTGACTACACAACTCATTCCTATGAAGGTACATTCAAAGTCACAAAACGTGCTCAACTAGGCCTGAAAGTGCATTTAAAGCAATAAAAACTGAAAATAAGTGTCACGCCTAAACCAAAGGACTTATGCACACATTTCAACATGTATTTAGTTCAGGTTGACCTCCTGAAGCCTAAATGAGCATTAATTTGACTACACAACTCATTCCTATGAAGGAACATTCAAAGTAAAAAAACGGGCTCAACTCGGACTGAAAGTGCATTTAAAGCAATAAAAACTGAAAATGAGTGTCACGCCTAAACCAAAGGACTTATGCACACATTTCAACATGTATTTAGTTCAGGTTGACATTCTGAAGCCTAAATGAGCATTAATTTGACTACACAACTCATTCCTATGAAGGAACATTCAAAGTAAAAAAACGGGCTCAACTCGGACTGAAAGTGCATTTAAAGCAATAAAAACTGAAAATGAGTGTCACGCCTAAACCAAAGGCCTTATGCACACATTTCAACATGTATTTAATTCAGGTTGACCTCCTGAAGCCTAAATGAGCATTAATTTGACTACACAACTCATTCCTATGAAGGAACATTCAAAGTAAAAAAACGGTCTCAACTCGGACTGAAAGTGCATTTAAAGCAATAAAAACTGAAAATGAGTGTCACGCCTAAACCAAAGGACTTATGCACACATTTCAACATGTACTTAGTTCAGGTTGACGTCCTGAAGCCTAAATGAGCATTAATTTGACTACACAACTCATTCCTATGAAGGTACATTCAAAGTCACAAAACGTGCTCAACTAGGCCTGAAAGTGCATTTAAAGCAATAAAAACTGAAAATGAGTGTCACGCCTAAACCAAAGGACTTATGCACACATTTCAACATGTATTTAGTTCAGGTTGACCTCCTGAAGCCTAAATGAGCATTAATTTGATCACACAACTCATTCCTATGAAGATACATTCAAACTCAGAAACGTGCTCTACTCGGCCTGAAAATGCATTTAAAGCAATAAAAACTCAAAATGAGTGTCACGCCTAAACCAAAGGACTTATGCACACATTTCAACATGTATTTAGTTCAGGTTGACATTCTGAAGCCTAAATGAGCATTAATTTGACTACACAACTTATTCCTATGAAGATACATTCAAAGTAAAAAAACGGTCTCAACTCGGACTGAAAGTGCATTTAAAGCAATAAAAACTGAAAATGAGTGTCACGCCTAAACCAAAGGACTTATGCACACATTTCAACATGTATTTAATTCAGGTTGACCTCCTGAAGCCTAAATGAGCATTAATTTGACTACACAACTTATTCCTATGAAGATACATTCAAAGTAAAAAAAGGGCTCAACTCGGACTGAAAGTGCATTTAAAGCAATAAAAACTGAAAATGAGTGTCACGCCTAAACCAAAGGCCTTATGCACACATTTCAACATGTATTTAATTCAGGTTGACCTCCTGAAGCCTAAATGAGCATTAATTTGACTACACAACTCATTCCTATGAAGGAACATTCAAAGTAAAAAAACGGGCTCAACTCGGACTGAAAGTGCATTTAAAGCAATAAAAACTGAAAATGAGTGTCACGCCTAAACCAAAGGACTTATGCACACATTTCAACATGTACTTAGTTCAGGTTGACGTCCTGAAGCCTAAATGAGCATTAATTTGACTACACAACTCATTCCTATGAAGGTACATTCAAAGTCACAAAACGTGCTCAACTAGGCCTGAAAGTGCATTTTAAGCAATAAAAACTGAAAATGAGTGTCACGCCTAAACCAAAGGACTTATGCACACATTTCAACATGTATTTAGTTCAGGTTGACCTCCTGAAGCCTAAATGAGCATTAATTTGATCACACAACTCATTCCTATGAAGATACATTCAAACTCAGAAACGTGCTCTACTCGGCCTGAAAATGCATTTAAAGCAATAAAAACTCAAAATGAGTGTCACGCCTAAACCAAAGGACTTATGCACACATTTCAACATGTATTTAGTTCAGGTTGACATTCTGAAGCCTAAATGAGCATTAATTTGACTACACAACTTATTCCTATGAAGATACATTCAAAGTAAAAAAACGGTCTCAACTCGGACTGAAAGTGCATTTAAAGCAATAAAAACTGAAAATGAGTGTCACGCCTAAACCAAAGGACTTATGCACACATTTCAACATGTATTTAGTTCAGGTTGACCTCCTGAAGCCTAAATGAGCATTAATTTGACTACACAAATCATTCCTATGAAGGAACATTCAAAGTAAAAAAACGGGCTCAACTCGGACTGAAAGTGCATTTAAAGCAATAAAAACTGAAAATGAGTGTCACGCCTAAACCAAAGGACTTATGCACACATTTCAACATGTACTGTATTTAGTTCAGGTTGACGTCCTGAAGCCTAAATGAGCATTAATTTGACTACACAACTTATTCCTATGAAGGTACATTCAAAGTCACAAAACGTGCTCAACTAGGCCTGAAAGTGCATTTAAAGCAATAAAAACTGAAAATGAGTGTCACGCCTAAACCAAAGGACTTATGCACACATTTCAACATGTATTTAGTTCAGGTTGACATTCTGAAGCCTAAATGAGCATTAATTTGACTACACAACTCATTCCTATGAAGGAACATTCAAAGTAAAAAAACGGGCTCAACTCGGACTGAAAGTGCATTTAAAGCAATAAAAACTGAAAATGAGTGTCACGCCTAAACCAAAGGCCTTATGCACACATTTCAACATGTATTTAATTCAGGTTGACCTCCTGAAGCCTAAATGAGCATTAATTTGACTACACAACTCATTCCTATGAAGGAACATTCAAAGTAAAAAAACGGGCTCAACTCGGACTGAAAGTGCATTTAAAGCAATAAAAACTGAAAATGAGTGTCACGCCTAAACCAAAGGACTTATGCACACATTTCAACATGTACTTAGTTCAGGTTGACGTCCTGAAGCCTAAATGAGCATTAATTTGACTACACAACTCATTCCTATGAAGGTACATTCAAAGTCACAAAACGTGCTCAACTAGGCCTGAAAGTGCATTTAAAGCAATAAAAACTGAAAATGAGTGTCACGCCTAAACCAAAGGACTTATGCACACATTTCAACATGTATTTAGTTGAGGTTGACCTCCTGAAGCCTAAATGAGCATTAATTTGATCACACAACTCATTCCTATGAAGATACATTCAAACTCAGAAACGTGCTCTACTCGGCCTGAAAATGCATTTAAAGCAATAAAAACTCAAAATGAGTGTCACGCCTAAACCAAAGGACTTATGCACACATTTCAACATGTATTTAGTTCAGGTTGACATTCTGAAGCCTAAATGAGCATTAATTTGACTACACAACTTATTCCTATGAAGATACATTCAAAGTAAAAAAACGGGCTCAACTCGGACTGAAAGTGCATTTAAAGCAATAAAAACTGAAAATGAGTGTCACGCCTAAACCAAAGGACTTATGCACACATTTCAACATGTACTTAGTTCAGGTTGACGTCCTGAAGCCTAAATGAGCATTAATTTGACTACACAAATCATTCCTATGAAGGAACATTCAAAGTCACAAAACGTGCTCAACTAGGCCTGAAAGTGCATTTAAAGCAATAAAAACTCAAAATTAGTGTCACGCCTAAACCAAAGGACTTATGCACACATTTCAACATGTATTTAGTTCAGGTTGACGTCCTGAAGCCTAAATGAGCATTAATTTGACTACACAACTCATTCCTATGAAGGTACATTCAAAGTCACAAAACGTGCTCAACTAGGCCTGAAAGTGCATTTAAAGCAATAAAAACTGAAAATGAGTGTCACGCCTAAATCAAAGGACTTATGCACACATTTCAACATGTACTTAGTTCAGGTTGACGTCCTGAAGCCTAAATGAGCATTAATTTGACTACACAACTCATTCCTATGAAGGTACATTCAAAGTCACAAAACGTGCTCAACTAGGCCTGAAAGTGCATTTAAAGCAATAAAAACTGAAAATGAGTGTCACGCCTAAACCAAAGGACTTATGCACACATTTCAACATGTATTTAGTTCAGGTTGACCTCCTGAAGCCTAAATGAGCATTAATTTGATCACACAACTCATTCCTATGAAGATACATTCAAACTCAGAAACGTGCTCTACTCGGCCTGAAAATGCATTTAAAGCAATAAAAACTCAAAATGAGTGTCACGCCTAAACCAAAGGACTTATGCACACATTTCAACATGTATTTAGTTCAGGTTGACATTCTGAAGCCTAAATGAGCATTAATTTGACTACACAACTTATTCCTATGAAGATACATTCAAAGTAAAAAAACGGGCTCAACTCGGACTGAAAGTGCATTTAAAGCAATAAAAACTGAAAATGAGTGTCACGCCTAAACCAAAGGACTTATGCACACATTTCAACATGTATTTAGTTCAGGTTGACCTCCTGAAGCCTAAATGAGCATTAATTTGACTACACAAATCATTCCTATGAAGGAACATTCAAAGTAAAAAAACGGGCTCAACTCGGACTGAAAGTGCATTTAAAGCAATAAAAACTGAAAATGAGTGTCACGCCTAAACCAAAGGACTTATGCACACATTTCAACATGTATTTAGTTCAGGTTGACGTCCTGAAGCCTAAATGAGCATTAATTTGACTACACAACTTATTCCTATGAAGGTACATTCAAAGTCACAAAACGTGCTCAACTAGGCCTGAAAGTGCATTTAAAGCAATAAAAACTCAAAATGAGTGTCACGCCTAAACCAAAGGACATATGCACACATTTCAACATGTATTTAGTTCAGGTTGACCTCCTGAAGCCTAAATGAGCATTAATTTGACTACACAACTCATTCCTATGAAGGTACATTCAAAGTCACAAAACGTGCTCAACTAGGCCTGAAAGTGCATTTAAAGCAATAAAAACTGAAAATGAGTGTCACGCCTAAATCAAAGGACTTATGCAAACATTTCAACATGTATTTAGTTCAGGTTGACCTCCTGAAGCCTAAATCACCATTAATTTGACTACACAACTTATTCCTATGAAGATACATTCAAAGTAAAAAAACGGGCTCAACTCGGACTGAAAGTGCATTTAAAGCAATAAAAACTGAAAATGAGTGTCACGCCTAAACCAAAGGACTTATGCACACATTTCAACATGTATTTAGTTCAGGTTGACCTCCTGAAGCCTAAATGAGCATTAATTTGACTACACAAATCATTCCTATGAAGGAACATTCAAAGTAAAAAACCGGGCTCAACTCGGACTGAAAGTGCATTTAAAGCAATAAAAACTGAAAATGAGTGTCACGCCTAAACCAAAGGACTTATGCACACATTTCAACATGTATTTAGTTCAGGTTGACGTCCTGAAGCCTAAATGAGCATTAATTTGACTACACAACTTATTCCTATGAAGGTACATTCAAAGTCACAAAACGTGCTCAACTAGGCCTGAAAGTGCATTTAAAGCAATAAAAACTCAAAATGAGTGTCACTCCTAAACCAAAGGACTTATGCACACATTTCAACATGTATTTAGTTCAGGTTGACCTCCTGAAGCCTAAATGAGCATTAATTTGACTACACAACTCATTCCTATGAAGGTACATTCAAAGTCACAAAACGTGCTCAACTAGGCCTGAAAGTGCATTTAAAGCAATAAAAACTGAAAATGAGTGTCACGCCTAAACCAAAGGACTTATGCACACATTTCAACATGTATTTAGTTCAGGTTGACCTCCTGAAGCCTAAATGAGCATTAATTTGACTACACAACTCATTCCTATGAAGATACATTCAAACTCAGAAACGTGCTCTACTCGGCCTGAAAATGCATTAAATCAATAAAAACTCAAAATGAGTGTCACGCCTAAACCAAAGGACTTATGCACACATTTCAACATGTATTTAGTTCAGGTTGACCTCCTGAAGCCTAAATGAGCATTAATTTGACTACACAACTCATTCCTATGAAGGTACATTCAAAGTCACAAAACGTGCTCAACTAGGCCTGAAAGTGTATTTAAAGCAATAAAAACTGAAAATGAGTGTCACGCCTAAACCAAAGGACTTATGCACACATTTCAACATGTATTTAGTTCAGGTTGACCTCCTGAAGCCTAAATGAGCATTAATTTGACTACACAACTCATTCCTATGAAGGAACATTCAAAGTAAAAAAAACGGGCTCAACTCGGACTGAAAGTGCATTTAAAGCAATAAAAACTGAAAATGAGTGTCACGCCTAAACCAAAGGACTTATGCACACATTTCAACATGTATTTAGTTCAGGTTGACATTCTGAAGCCTAAATGAGCATTAATTTGACTACACAACTCATTCCTATGAAGGAACATTCAAAGTAAAAAAACGGGCTCAACTCGGATTGAAAGTGCATTTAAAGCAATAAAAACTGAAAATGAGTGTCACGCCTAAACCAAAGGCCTTATGCACACATTTCAACATGTATTTAATTCAGGTTGACCTCCTGAAGCCTAAATGAGCATTAATTTGACTACACAACTCATTCCTATGAAGGAACATTCAAAGTAAAAAAACGGGCTCAACTCGGACTGAAAGTGCATTTAAAGCAATAAAAATTGAAAATGAGTGTCACGCCTAAACCAAAGGACTTATGCACACATTTCAACATGTACTTAGTTCAGGTTGACGTCCTGAAGCCTAAATGAGCATTAATTTGACTACACAACTCATTCCTATGAAGGTACATTCAAAGTCACAAAACGTGCTCAACTAGGCCTGAAAGTGCATTTAAAGCAATAAAAACTGAAAATGAGTGTCACGCCTAAACCAAAGGACTTATGCACACATTTCAACATGTATTTAGTTCAGGTTGACCTCCTGAAGCCTAAATGAGCATTAATTTGATCACACAACTCATTCCTATGAAGATACATTCAAACTCAGAAACGTGCTCTACTCGGCCTGAAAATGCATTTAAAGCAATAAAAACTCAAAATGAGTGTCACGCCTAAACCAAAGGACTTATGCACACATTTCAACATGTATTTAGTTCAGGTTGACATTCTGAAGCCTAAATGAGCATTAATTTGACTACACAACTTATTCCTATGAAGATACATTCAAAGTAAAAAAACGGGCTCAACTCGGACTGAAAGTGCATTTAAAGCAATAAAAACTGAAAATGAGTGTCACGCCTAAACCAAAGGACTTATGCACACATTTCAACATGTATTTAGTTCAGGTTGACCTCCTGAAGCCTAAATGAGCATTAATTTGACTACACAACTCATTCCTATGAAGGAACATTCAAAGTAAAAAAACGGGCTCAACTCGGACTGAAAGTGCATTTAAAGCAATAAAAACTGAAAATGAGTGTCACGCCTAAATCAAAGGACTTATGCACACATTTCAACATGTATTTAGTTCAGGTTGACCTCCTGAAGCCTAAATCACCATTAATTTGACTACACAACTCATTCCTATGAAGGAACATTCAAAGTAAAAAAACGGGCTCAACTCGGACTGAAAGTGCATTTAAAGCAATAAAAACTGAAAATGAGTGTCACGCCTAAACCAAAGGACTTATGCACACATTTCAACATGTACTTAGTTCAGGTTGACGTCCTGAAGCCTAAATGAGCATTAATTTGACTACACAACTCATTCCTATGAAGGTACATTCAAAGTCACAAAACGTGCTCAACTAGGCCTGAAAGTGCATTTAAAGCAATAAAAACTGAAAATGAGTGTCACGCCTAAACCAAAGGACTTATGCACACATTTCAACATGTATTTAGTTCAGGTTGACCTCCTGGAGCCTAAATGAGCATTAATTTGACTACACAAATCATTCCTATGAAGGAACATTCAAAGTAAAAAAACGGGCTCAACTCGGACTGAAAGTGCATTTAAAGCAATAAAAACTGAAAATGAGTGTCACGCCTAAACCAAAGGACTTATGCACACATTTCAACATGTATTTAGTTCAGGTTGACGTCCTGAAGCCTAAATGAGCATTAATTTGACTACACAACTTATTCCTATGAAGATACATTCAAAGTAAAAAAACGTGCTCTACTCGGCCTGAAAATGCATTTAAAGCAAGAAAAAATCAAAATGAGTGTCACACCTAAACCTACATTTAAAGTAAAAAAACGTGCTGTACTCGGCCTGAAAATGCATTTAAAGCAATAAAAACTCAAATTGAGTGTCACGCCTAAACCAAAGGACTTATGCACACATTTCAACATGTATTTAGTTTAGGTTGACCTCCTGAAGCATAAATGAGCATTAATTTGATCACACAACTCATTCCCATGAAGATACATTCAAAGTCAGTAAGTGCCCTGCTCTGTCTGAAAATGCATTTGAATCAATAAAAACTAAAATTGAGTGTCATGCCTAAACCAAAGGACGTCTGCACACATTTCAACGTCTAAAGTGTTGTTTCCGATGCGTGCTAGTGTATGTGTGCGTGCGTGTGTGAGAGTGTGTAGTTGTGTGCGTGTGTTTGTGTGTGTTTGTGTGGGTGCGTGCGTGTGTGTGTGCGTGTGTGTGTTGTGCGCACCCCCCCCCCCCAAAAAGTACTGTATTCGGATAAAAATGACGAATTACTCAGAGGTTTTAACTTTTGCTTGCACTTGATTTGTTCTGACACCGACGACGTCCACCAATGACAGCCCGAGTGGATCTAGCCCACGTGGTGTGAGAGCAGGGGGAGGTGAAAAGATGCAAAGCCTAGGTGATTGGCTGTGCATCTTTCAGTCTTCCACGTGGGTTAGTCTTTGATCTTCAATCAGTGTCCAAATGTTGTTTACATGCGTAGCGTGTGCGGATGTGTGTGCCTCTCATGAGTTTGTGTGTGTGTTTGCGCGCGCGTGATCGTGTGCCCATACATGTGTGAGTGTTTCTTTGATCTAAATCATCGTTGGTGTGTTGTTTACGATACGTGCTCGTCTGTGCGTACGTTTGTGTGAGTGTGTGTGCGTGCGTTTGTGTGTGTGCTTGCTGCGTGCTGGCGCGCTCGGAAGCGTGTGTGTCACAGAGAAAGAGAGGGAGCGGGATCGCTGGCCTGTATGTACTCTATGTGAAACACACAGGACATTTGTAATTTCGTCCCTTTCACATTTTTTGGCTTTTTTAAAAATAAAACTTATTTTCATCAATGGTTCATAATGAGTGTCACGCCTAGACCAAATGACTTATGCACACATTTCAACATTTATTTAGTTCAGGTTGACCTCCTGAAGCCTAAATGAGCGTTAATTTGACCACACAACTCATTCCTATGAAGGAACATTCAAAGTAAAAAAACGGGCTCAACTCGGACTGAAAGTGCATTTAAAGCAATAAAAACTGAAAATGAGTGTCACGCCTAAACCAAAGGACTTATGCACACATTTCAACATGTATTTAGTTCAGGTTGACATTCTGAAGCCTAAATGAGCATTAATTTGACTACACAACTCATTCCTATGAAGGAACATTCAAAGTAAAAAAACGGGCTCAACTCGGACTGAAAGTGCATTTAAAGCAATAAAAACTGAAAATGAGTGTCACGCCTAAACCAAAGGACTTATGCACACATTTCAACATGTATTTAGTTCAGGTTGACCTCCTGAAGCCTAAATGAGCATTAATTTGACTACACAACTCATTCCTATGAAGGTACATTCAAAGTCACAAAACGTGCTCAACTAGGCCTGAAAGTGCATTTAAAGCAATAAAAACTGAAAATGAGTGTCACGCCTAAACCAAAGGACTTATGCACACATTTCAACATGTACTTAGTTCAGGTTGACCTCCTGAAGCCTAAATGAGCATTAATTTGACTACACAACTCATTCCTATGAAGGAACATTCAAAGTAAAAAAACGGGCTCAACTCGGACTGAAAGTGCATTTAAAGCAATAAAAACTGAAAATGAGTGTCACGCCTAAACCAAAGGACTTATGCACACATTTCAACATGTATTTAGTTCAGGTTGACCTCCTGAAGCCTAAATGAGCATTAATTTGACTACACAACTCATTCCTATGAAGGAACATTCAAAGTAAAAAAACGGGCTCAACTCGGACTGAAAGTGCATTTAAAGCAATAAAAACTCAAAATGAGTGTCACGCCTAAATCAAAGGACTTATGCACACATTTCAACATGTATTTAGTTCAGGTTGACCTCCTGAAGCCTAAATCACCATTAATTTGACTACACAACTCATTCCTATGAAGGAACATTCAAAGTAAAAAAACGGGCTCAACTCGGACTGAAAGTGCATTTAAAGCAATAAAAACTGAAAATGAGTGTCACGCCTAAATCAAAGGACTTATGCACACATTTCAACATGTATTTAGTTCAGGTTGACCTCCTGAAGCCTAAATCACCATTAATTTGACTACACAACTTATTCCTATGAAGATACATTCAAAGTAAAAAAACGGGCTCAACTCGGACTGAAAGTGCATTTAAAGCAATAAAAACTGAAAATGAGTGTCACGCCTAAACCAAAGGACTTATGCACACATTTCAACATGTATTTAGTTCAGGTTGACGTCCTGAAGCCTAAATGAGCATTAATTTGACTACACAACTTATTCCTATGAAGGTACATTCAAAGTAACAAAACGTGCTCAACTAGGCCTGAAAGTGCATTTAAAGCAATAAAAACTCAAAATGAGTGTCACGCCTAAACCAAAGGACTTATGCACACATTTCAACATGTATTTAGTTCAGGTTGACCTCCTGAAGCCTAAATGAGCATTAATTTGACTACACAACTCATTCCTATGAAGGTACATTCAAAGTCACAAAACGTGCTCAACTAGGCCTGAAAGTGCATTTAAAGCAATAAAAACTGAAAATGAGTGTCACGCCTAAACCAAAGGACTTATGCACACATTTCAACATGTATTTAGTTCAGGTTGACCTCCTGAAGCCTAAATGAGCATTAATTTGACTACACAACTCATTCCTATGAAGGAACATTCAAAGTAAAAAAACGGGCTCAACTCGGACTGAAAGTGCATTTAAAGCAATAAAAACTGAAAATGAGTTTCACGCCTAAACCAAAGGACTTATGCACACATTTCAACATGTATTTAGTTCAGGTTGACCTCCTGAAGCCTAAATGAGCATTAATTTGACTACACAACTCATTCCTATGAAGGAACATTCAAAGTAAAAAAAACGGGCTCAACTCGGACTGAAAGTGCATTTAAAGCAATAAAAACTGAAAATGAGTGTCACGCCTAAATCAAAGGACTTATGCACACATTTCAACATGTATTTAGTTCAGGTTGACCTCCTGAAGCCTAAATCACCATTAATTTGACTACACAACTTATTCCTATGAAGATACATTCAAAGTAAAAAAACGGGCTCAACTCGGACTGAAAGTGCATTTAAAGCAATAAAAACTGAAAATGAGTGTCACGCCTAAACCAAAGGACTTATGCACACATTTCAACATGTATTTAGTTCAGGTTGACCTCCTGAAGCCTAAATGAGCATTAATTTGACTACACAACTCATTCCTATGAAGGTACATTCAAAGTCACAAAACGTGCTCAACTAGGCCTGAAAGTGCATTTAAAGCAATAAAAACTGAAAATGAGTGTCACGCCTAAACCAAAGGACTTATGCACACATTTCAACATGTATTTAGTTCAGGTTGACCTCCTGAAGCCTAAATGAGCATTAATTTGACTACACAACTCATTCCTATGAAGGTACATTCAAAGTCACAAAACGTGCTCAACTAGGCCTGAAAGTGCATTTAAAGCAATAAAAACTGAAAATGAGTGTCACGCCTAAATCAAAGGACTTATGCACACATTTCAACATGTATTTAGTTCAGGTTGACCTCCTGAAGCCTAAATCACCATTAATTTGACTACACAAATCATTCCTATGAAGATACATTCAAAGTAAAAAAACGGGCTCAACTCGGACTGAAAGTGCATTTAAAGCAATAAAAACTGAAAATGAGTGTCACGCCTAAACCAAAGGACTTATGCACACATTTCAACATGTATTTAGTTCAGGTTGACCTCCTGAAGCCTAAATGAGCATTAATTTGACTACACAAATCATTCCTATGAAGGAACATTCAAAGTAAAAAAACGGGCTCAACTCGGACTGAAAGTGCATTTAAAGCAATAAAAACTGAAAATGAGTGTCACGCCTAAACCAAAGGACTTATGCACACATTTCAACATGTATTTAGTTCAGGTTGACGTCCTGAAGCCTAAATGAGCATTAATTTGACTACACAACTTATTCCTATGAAGGTACATTCAAAGTCACAAAACGTGCTCAACTAGGCCTGAAAGTGCATTTAAAGCAATAAAAACTCAAAATGAGTGTCACGCCTAAACCAAAGGACTTATGCACACATTTCAACATGTATTTAGTTCAGGTTGACCTCCTGAAGCCTAAATGAGCATTAATTTGACTACACAACTCATTCCTATGAAGGTACATTCAAAGTCACAAAACGTGCTCAACTAGGCCTGAAAGTGCATTTAAAGCAATAAAAACTGAAAATGAGTGTCACGCCTAAACCAAAGGACTTATGCACACATTTCAACATGTATTTAGTTCAGGTTGACATCCTGAAGCCTAAATGAGCATTAATTTGACTACACAACTCATTCCTATGAAGGAACATTCAAAGTAAAAAAACGGGCTCAACTCGGACTGAAAGTGCATTTAAAGCAATAAAAACTGAAAATGAGTGTCACGCCTAAACCAAAGGCCTTATGCACACATTTCAACATGTATTTAATTCAGGTTGACCTCCTGAAGCCTAAATGAGCATTAATTTGACTACACAACTCATTCCTATGAAGGAACATTCAAAGTAAAAAAACGGGCTCAACTCGGACTGAAAGTGCATTTAAAGCAATAAAAACTGAAAATGAGTGTCACGCCTAAACCAAAGGCCTTATGCACACATTTCAACATGTACTTAGTTCAGGTTGACGTCCTGAAGCCTAAATGAGCATTAATTTGACTACACAACTCATTCCTATGAAGGTACATTCAAAGTAAAAAAACGGGCTCAACTAGGCCTGAAAGTGCATTTAAAGCAATAAAAACTGAAAATGAGTGTCACGCCTAAACCAAAGGACTTATGCACACATTTCAACATGTATTTAGTTCAGGTTGACGTCCTGAAGCCTAAATGAGCATTAATTTGATCACACAACTCATTCCTATGAAGATACATTCAAACTCAGAAACGTGCTCAACTAGGCCTGAAAGTGCATTTAAAGCAATAAAAACTCAAAATGAGTGTCACGCCTAAACCAAAGGACTTATGCACACATTTCAACATGTATTTAGTTCAGGTTGACATTCTGAAGCCTAAATGAGCATTAATTTGACTACACAACTTATTCCTATGAAGATACATTCAAAGTAAAAAAACGTGCTCTACTCGGCCTGAAAATGCATTTAAAGCAATAAAAACTGAAAATGAGTGTCAAGCCTAAACCAAAGGACTTATGCACACATTTCAACATGTATTTAGTTCAGGTTGACCTCCTGAAGCCTAAATGAGCATTAAGTTGACTACACAAATCATTCCTATGAAGGAACATTCAAAGTAAAAAAACGGGCTCAACTCGGACTGAAAGTGCATTTAAAGCAATAAAAACTGAAAATGAGTGTCAAGCCTAAACCAAAGGACTTATGCACACATTTCAACATGTATTTAGTTCAGGTTGACCTCCTGAAGCCTAAATGAGCATTAATTTGACTACACAACTTATTCCTATGAAGGTACATTCAAAGTCACAAAACGTGCTCAACTAGGCCTGAAAGTGCATTTCAAGCAATAAAAACTGAAAATGAGTGTCACGCCTAAACCAAAGGACTTATGCACACATTTCAACATGTATTTAGTTCAGGTTGACATTCTGAAGCCTAAATGAGCATTAATTTGACTACACAACTCATTCCTATGAAGGTACATTCAAAGTAAAAAAACGGGCTCAACTAGGCCTGAAAGTGCATTTAAAGCAATAAAAACTGAAAATGAGTGTCACGCCTAAACCAAAGGACTTATGCACACATTTCAACATGTATTTAATTCAGGTTGACCTCCTGAAGCCTAAATGAGCATTAATTTGACTACACAACTCATTCCTATGAAGGAACATTCAAAGTAAAAAAACGGGCTCAACTCGGACTGAAAGTGCATTTAAAGCAATAAAAACTGAAAATGAGTGTCACGCCTAAACCAAAGGCCTTATGCACACATTTCAACATGTACTTAGTTCAGGTTGACGTCCTGAAGCCTAAATGAGCATTAATTTGACTACACAACTCATTCCTATGAAGGAACATTCAAAGTAAAAAAACGTGCTCAACTAGGCCTGAAAGTGCATTTAAAGCAATAAAAACTGAAAATGAGTGTCACGCCTAAACCAAAGGACTTATGCACACATTTCAACATGTATTTAGTTCAGGTTGACCTCCTGAAGCCTAAATGAGCATTAATTTGATCACACAACTCATTCCTATGAAGATACATTCAAACTCAGAAACGTGCTCTACTCGGCCTGAAAATGCATTTAAAGCAATAAAATCTCCAAATGAGTGTCACGCCTAAACCAAAGGACTTATGCACACATTTCAACATGTATTTAGTTCAGGTTGACATTCTGAAGCCTAAATGAGCATTAATTTGACTACACAACTTATTCCTATGAAGATACATTCAAAGTAAAAAAACGTGCTCAACTAGGCCTGAAAGTGCATTTAAAGCAATAAAAACTCAAAATGAGTGTCACGCCTAAACCAAAGGACTTATGCACACATTTCAACATGTATTTAGTTCAGGTTGACCTCCTGAAGCCTAAATGTGCATTAATTTGACTACACAACTCATTCCTATGAAGGTACATTCAAAGTCACAAAACGGGCTCAACTCGGACTGAGTGTCCCGTCAGTCCGAGTTGAGCCCGTTTTTTTACTTTGAATGTTCCTTCATAGGAATGAGTTGTGTAGTCAAATTAATGCTCATTTAGGCTTCAGGAGGTCAACCTGAACTAAATACATGTTGAAATGTGTGCATAAGGCCTTTGGTTTAGGCGTGACGCTCAATTTGAGTTTTTATTGCTTTAAATGCACTTTCAGGCTGAAATGAGCACGTTTTTTGACTTTGAATGTATCTTCATAGGAATAAGTTGTGTAGTCAAATTAATGCTCATTTAGGCTTCAGAATGTCAACCTGAACTAAATACATGTTGAAATGTGTGCATAAGTACGTTGGTTTAGGCGTGACACTCATTTTGAGTTTTTATTGCTTTAAATGCATTTTCAGGCCGAGTAGAGCATGTTTCTTAGTTTGAATGTATCTTCATAGGAATGAGTTGTGTGATCAAATTAATGGTGATTTAGGCTTCAGGAGGTCAACCTGAATAAATACATGTTGAAATGTGTGCATAAGTCCTTTGGTTTAGGTGTGACACTCAATTTGAGTTTTTATTGCTTTAAATGCATTTTCAGGCCGAGTAGAGCACGTTTTTTTACTTTGAATGTATCTTCATAGGAATGGGATGTGTGATCAAATTAATGGTGATTTAGGCTTCAGGAGGTCAACCTGAATAAATACATGTTGAAATGTGTGCATAAGTCCTTTGGTTTAGGTGTGACACTCAATTTGAGTTTTTATTGCTTTAAATGCATTTTCAGGCCGAGTAGAGCACGTTTTTTTACTTTGAATGTATCTTCATAGGAATAAGTTGTGTAGTCAAATTAATGGTGATTTAGGCTTCAGGAGGTCAACCTGAACTAAATACATGTTGAAATGTGTGCATAAGTCCTTTGGTTTAGGTGTGACACTCAATTTGAGTTTTTATTGCTTTAAATGCATTTTCAGGCCGAGTAGAGCACGTTTTTTGACTTTGAATGTATCTTCATAGGAATGAGTTGTGTAGTCAAATTAATGCTCATTTAGGCTTCAGGAGGTCAACCTGAACTAAATACATGTTGAAATGTGTGCATAAGGCCTTTGGTTTAGGCGTGACGCTCAATTTGAGTTTTTATTGCTTTAAATGCACTTTCAGGCTGAAATGAGCACGTTTTTTGACTTTGAATGTATCTTCATAGGAATAAGTTGTGTAGTCAAATTAATGCTCATTTAGGCTTCAGAATGTCAACCTAAACTAAATACATGTTGAAATGTGTGCATAAGTACGTTGGTTTAGGCGTGACACTCATTTTGAGTTTTTATTGCTTTAAATGCATTTTCAGGCCGAGTAGAGCACGTTTCTTAGTTTGAATGTATCTTCATAGGAATGAGTTGTGTGATCAAATTAATGGTGATTTAGGCTTCAGGAGGTCAACCTGAACTAAATACATGTTGAAATGTGTGCATAAGTCCTTTGGTTTAGGCGTGACACTCATTTTCAGTTTTTATTGCTTTAAATGCACTTTCAGTCCGAGTTGAGCCCGTTTTTTTACTTTGAATGTTCCTTCATAGGAATGAGTTGTGTAGTCAAATTAATGCACATTTAGGCTTCAGGAGGTCAACCTGAACTAAATACATGTTGAAATGTGTGCATAAGTCCTTTGGTTTAGGCGTGACACTCATTTTGAGTTTTTATTGCTTTAAATGCACTTTCAGGCCTAGTTGAGCACGTTTTGTGACTTTGAATGTACCTTCATAGGAATAAGTTGTGTAGTCAAATTAATGCTCATTTAGGCTTCAGGACGTCAACCTGAACTAAGTACATGTTGAAATGTGTGCATAAGTCCTTTGGTTTAGGCGTGACACTCATTTTCAGTTTTTATTGCTTTAAATGCACTTTCAGTCCGAGTTGAGCCCGTTTTTTTACTTTGAATGTTCCTTCATAGGAATGAGTTGTGTAGTCAAATTAATGCTCATTTAGGCTTCAGGAGGTCAACCTGAACAAAATACATGTTGAAATGTGTGCATAAGTACGTTGGTTTAGGCGTGACACTCATTTTCAGTTTTTATTGCTTTAAATGCACTTTCAGTCCGAGTTGAGCCCGTTTTTTTACTTTGAATGTCCCTTCATAGGAATGAGTTGTGTAGTCAAATTAATGCTCATAGTTGAGCACAAAACGTGCTCAACTAGGCCTGAAAGTGCATTTAAAGCAATAAAAACTCAAAATGAGTGTCACGCCTAAACCAAAGGACTTATGCACACATTTCAACATGTATTTAGTTCAGGTTGACCTCCTGAAGCCTAAATGTGCATTAATTTGACTACACAACTCATTCCTATGAAGGTACATTCAAAGTCACAAAACGTGCTCAACTAGGCCTGAAAGTGCATTTAAAGCAATAAAAACTGAAAATGAGTGTCACGCCTAAACCAAAGGACTTATGCACACATTTCAACATGTATTTAGTTCAGGTTGACCTCCTGAAGCCTAAATGAGTATTAATTTGACTACACAACTCATTCCTATGAAGGAACATTCAAAGTAAAAAAACGGGCTCAACTCGGACTGAAAGTGCATTTAAAGCAATAAAAACTGAAAATGAGTTTCACGCCTAAACCAAAGGACTTATGCACACATTTCAACATGTATTTAGTTCAGGTTGACCTCCTGAAGCCTAAATGAGCATTAATTTGACTACACAACTCATTCCTATGAAGGAACATTCAAAGTAAAAAAACGGGCTCAACTCGGACTGAAAGTGCATTTAAAGCAATAAAAACTGAAAATGAGTGTCACGCCTAAACCAAAGGACTTATGCACACATTTCAACATGTATTTAGTTCAGGTTGACGTCCTGAAGCCTAAATGAGCATTAATTTGACTACACAACTCATTCCTATGAAGGTACATTCAAAGACACAAAACGTGCTCAACTAGGCCTGAAAGTGCATTTAAAGCAATAAAAACTCAAAATGAGTGTCACGCCTAAACCAAAGGACTTATGCACACATTTCAACATGTATTTAGTTCAGGTTGACCTCCTGAAGCCTAAATGAGCATTAATTTGACTACACAACTCATTCCTATGAAGGTACATTCAAAGTCACAAAACGTGCTCAACTAGGCCTGAAAGTGCATTTAAAGCAATAAAAACTGAAAATGAGTGTCACGCCTAAATCAAAGGACTTATGCACACATTTCAACATGTATTTAGTTCAGGTTGACCTCCTGAAGCCTAAATCACCATTAATTTGACTACACAACTTATTCCTATGAAGATACATTCAAAGTAAAAAAACGGGCTCAACTCGGACTGAAAGTGCATTTAAAGCAATAAAAACTGAAAATGAGTGTCACGCCTAAACCAAAGGACTTATGCACACATTTCAACATGTATTTAGTTCAGGTTGACCTCCTGAAGCCTAAATGAGCATTAATTTGACTACACAAATCATTCCTATGAAGGAACATTCAAAGTAAAAAAACGGGCTCAACTCGGACTGAAAGTGCATTTAAAGCAATAAAAACTGAAAATGAGTGTCACGCCTAAACCAAAGGACTTATGCACACATTTCAACATGTATTTAGTTCAGGTTGACCTCCTGAAGCCTAAATGAGCATTAATTTGACTACACAACTCATTCCTATGAAGGTACATTCAAAGTCACAAAACGGGCTCAACTCGGACTGAAAGTGCATTTAAAGCAATAAAAACTGAAAATGAGTGTCACGCCTAAACCAAAGGACTTATGCACACATTTCAACATGTATTTAGTTCAGGTTGACATTCTGAAGCCTAAATGAGCATTAATTTGACTACACAACTCATTCCTATGAAGGAACATTCAAAGTAAAAAAACGGGCTCAACTCGGACTGAAAGTGCATTTAAAGCAATAAAAACTGAAAATGAGTGTCACGCCTAAACCAAAGGCCTTATGCACACATTTCAACATGTATTTAATTCAGGTTGACCTCCTGAAGCCTAAATGAGCATTAATTTGACTACACAACTCATTCCTATGAAGGAACATTCAAAGTAAAAAAACGGGCTCAACTCGGACTGAAAGTGCATTTAAAGCAATAAAAACTGAAAATGAGTGTCACGCCTAAACCAAAGGACTTATGCACACATTTCAACATGTACTTAGTTCAGGTTGACGTCCTGAAGCCTAAATGAGCATTAATTTGACTACACAACTCATTCCTATGAAGGTACATTCAAAGTCACAAAACGTGCTCAACTAGGCCTGAAAGTGCATTTAAAGCAATAAAAACTGAAAATGAGTGTCACGCCTAAACCAAAGGACTTATGCACACATTTCAACATGTATTTAGTTCAGGTTGACCTCCTGAAGCCTAAATGAGCATTAATTTGATCACACAACTCATTCCTATGAAGATACATTCAAACTCAGAAACGTGCTCTACTCGGCCTGAAAATGCATTTAAAGCAATAAAATCTCCAAATGAGTGTCACGCCTAAACCAAAGGACTTATGCACACATTTCAACATGTATTTAGTTCAGGTTGACATTCTGAAGCCTAAATGAGCATTAATTTGACTACACAACTTATTCCTATGAAGATACATTCAAAGTAAAAAAACGGGCTCAACTCGGACTGAAAGTGCATTTAAAGCAATAAAAACTGAAAATGAGTGTCACGCCTAAACCAAAGGACTTATGCACACATTTCAACATGTATTTAGTTCAGGTTGACCTCCTGAAGCCTAAATGAGCATTAATTTGACTACACAAATCATTCCTATGAAGGAACATTCAAAGTAAAAAAACGGGCTCAACTCGGACTGAAAGTGCATTTAAAGCAATAAAAACTGAAAATGAGTGTCACGCCTAAACCAAAGGACTTATGCACACATTTCAACATGTATTTAGTTCAGGTTGACGTCCTGAAGCCTAAATGAGCATTAATTTGACTACACAACTTATTAATATGAAGGTACATTCAAAGTCACAAAACGTGCTCAACTAGGCCTGAAAGTGCATTTAAAGCAATAAAAACTGAAAATGAGTGTCACGCCTAAACCAAAGGACTTATGCACACATTTCAACATGTATTTAGTTCAGGTTGGCCTCCTGAAGCCTAAATGAGCATTAATTTGACTACACAACTTATTCCTATGAAGATACATTCAAAGTAAAAAAACGGGCTCAACTCGGACTGAAAGTGCATTTAAAGCAATAAAAACTGAAAATGAGTGTCACGCCTAAACCAAAGGACTTATGCACACATTTCAACATGTATTTAGTTCAGGTTGACCTCCTGAAGCCTAAATGAGCATTAATTTGACTACACAAATCATTCCTATGAAGGAACATTCAAAGTAAAAAAACGGGCTCAACTCGGACTGAAAGTGCATTTAAAGCAATAAAAACTGAAAATGAGTGTCACGCCTAAACCAAAGGACTTATGCACACATTTCAACATGTATTTAGTTCAGGTTGACGTCCTGAAGCCTAAATGAGCATTAATTTGACTACACAACTTATTCCTATGAAGGTACATTCAAAGTCACAAAACGTGCTCAACTAGGCCTGAAAGTGCATTTAAAGCAATAAAAACTCAAAATGAGTGTCACGCCTAAACCAAAGGACATATGCACACATTTCAACATGTATTTAGTTCAGGTTGACCTCCTGAAGCCTAAATGAGCATTAATTTGACTACACAACTCATTCCTATGAAGGTACATTCAAAGTCACAAAACGTGCTCAACTAGGCCTGAAAGTGCATTTAAAGCAATAAAAACTGAAAATGAGTGTCACGCCTAAATCAAAGGACTTATGCAAACATTTCAACATGTATTTAGTTCAGGTTGACCTCCTGAAGCCTAAATCACCATTAATTTGACTACACAACTTATTCCTATGAAGATACATTCAAAGTAAAAAAACGGGCTCAACTCGGACTGAAAGTGCATTTAAAGCAATAAAAACTGAAAATGAGTGTCACGCCTAAACCAAAGGACTTATGCACACATTTCAACATGTATTTAGTTCAGGTTGACCTCCTGAAGCCTAAATGAGCATTAATTTGACTACACAAATCATTCCTATGAAGGAACATTCAAAGTAAAAAAACGGGCTCAACTCGGACTGAAAGTGCATTTAAAGCAATAAAAACTGAAAATGAGTGTCACGCCTAAACCAAAGGACTTATGCACACATTTCAACATGTATTTAGTTCAGGTTGACGTCCTGAAGCCTAAATGAGCATTAATTTGACTACACAACTTATTCCTATGAAGGTACATTCAAAGTCACAAAACGTGCTCAACTAGGCCTGAAAGTGCATTTAAAGCAATAAAAACTCAAAATGAGTGTCACGCCTAAACCAAAGGACTTATGCACACATTTCAACATGTATTTAGTTCAGGTTGACCTCCTGAAGCCTAAATGAGCATTAATTTGACTACACAACTCATTCCTATGAAGGTACATTCAAAGTCACAAAACGTGCTCAACTAGGCCTGAAAGTGCATTTAAAGCAATAAAAACTGAAAATGAGTGTCACGCCTAAACCAAAGGACTTATGCACACATTTCAACATGTATTTAGTTCAGGTTGACCTCCTGAAGCCTAAATGAGCATTAATTTGACTACACAACTCATTCCTATGAAGGAACATTCAAAGTAAAAAAACGGGCTCAACTCGGACTGAAAGTGCATTTAAAGCAATAAAAACTGAAAATGAGTGTCACGCCTAAACCAAAGGACTTATGCACACATTTCAACATGTATTTAGTTCAGGTTGACGTCCTGAAGCCTAAATGAGCATTAATTTGACTACACAACTTATTCCTATGAAGATACATTCAAAGTAAAAAAACGTGCTCTACTCGGCCTGAAAATGCATTTAAAGCAAGAAAAAATCAAAATGAGTGTCACACCTAAACCTACATTCAAAGTAAAAAAACGGGCTCAACTCGGACTGAAAGTGCATTTAAAGCAATAAAAACTGAAAATGAGTGTCACGCCTAAACCAAAGGACTTATGCACACATTTTAACATGTACTTAGTTCAGGTTGACGTCCTGAAGCCTAAATGAGCATTAATTTGACTACACAACTCATTCCTATGAAGGTACATTCAAAGTCACAAAACGTGCTCAACTAGGCCTGAAAGTGCATTTAAAGCAATAAAAACTGAAAATGAGTGTCACGCCTAAACCAAAGGACTTATGCACACATTTCAACATGTATTTAGTTCAGGTTGACCTCCTGAAGCCTAAATGAGCATTAATTTGATCACACAACTCATTCCTATGAAGATACATTCAAACTCAGAAACGTGCTCTACTCGGCCTGAAAATGCATTTAAAGCAATAAAAACTCAAAATGAGTGTCACGCCTAAACCAAAGGACTTATGCACACATTTCAACATGTATTTAGTTCAGGTTGACATTCTGAAGCCTAAATGAGCATTAATTTGACTACACAACTTATTCCTATGAAGATACATTCAAAGTAAAAAAACGGGCTCAACTCGGACTGAAAGTGCATTTAAAGCAATAAAAACTGAAAATGAGTGTCACGCCTAAACCAAAGGACTTATGCACACATTTCAACATGTATTTAGTTCAGGTTGACCTCCTGAAGCCTAAATGAGCATTAATTTGATCACACAACTCATTCCTATGAAGATACATTCAAACTCAGAAACGTGCTCAACTAGGCCTGAAAGTGCATTTAAAGCAATAAAAACTGAAAATGAGTGTCACGCCTAAACCAAAGGACTTATGCACACATTTCAACATGTATTTAGTTCAGGTTGACCTCCTGAAGCCTAAATGAGCATTAATTTGACTACACAAATCATTCCTATGAAGGAACATTCAAAGTAAAAAAACGGGCTCAACTCGGACTGAAAGTGCATTTAAAGCAATAAAAACTGAAAATGAGTGTCACAACTAAACCAAAGGACTTATGCACACATTTCAACATGTATTTAGTTCAGGTTGACGTCCTGAAGCCTAAATGAGCATTAATTTGACTACACAACTTATTCCTATGAAGGTACATTCAAAGTCACAAAACGTGCTCAACTAGGCCTGAAAGTGCATTTAAAGCAATAAAAACTCAAAATGAGTGTCACGCCTAAACCAAAGGACTTATGCACACATTTCAACATGTATTTAGTTCAGGTTGACCTCCTGAAGCCTAAATGAGCATTAATTTGACTACACAACTCATTCCTATGAAGGTACATTCAAAGTCACAAAACGTGCTCAACTAGGCCTGAAAGTGCATTTAAAGCAATAAAAACTGAAAATGAGTGTCACGCCTAAACCAAAGGACTTATGCACACATTTCAACATGTATTTAGTTCAGGTTGACCTCCTGAAGCCTAAATGAGCATTAATTTGACTACACAACTCATTCCTATGAAGGAACATTCAAAGTAAAAAAAACGGGCTCAACTCGGACTGAAAGTGCATTTAAAGCAATAAAAACTGAAAATGAGTGTCACGCCTAAACCAAAGGACTTATGCACACATTTCAACATGTATTTAGTTCAGGTTGACATTCTGAAGCCTAAATGAGCATTAATTTGACTACACAACTCATTCCTATGAAGGAACATTCAAAGTAAAAAAACGGGCTCAACTCGGACTGAAAGTGCATTTAAAGCAATAAAAACTGAAAATGAGTGTCACGCCTAAACCAAAGGCCTTATGCACACATTTCAACATGTATTTAATTCAGGTTGACCTCCTGAAGCCTAAATGAGCATTAATTTGACTACACAACTCATTCCTATGAAGGAACATTCAAAGTAAAAAAACGGGCTCAACTCGGACTGAAAGTGCATTTAAAGCAATAAAAACTGAAAATGAGTGTCACGCCTAAACCAAAGGACTTATGCACACATTTCAACATGTACTTAGTTCAGGTTGACGTCCTGAAGCCTAAATGAGCATTAATTTGACTACACAACTCATTCCTATGAAGGTACATTCAAAGTCACAAAACGTGCTCAACTAGGCCTGAAAGTGCATTTAAAGCAATAAAAACTGAAAATGAGTGTCACGCCTAAACCAAAGGACTTATGCACACATTTCAACATGTATTTAGTTCAGGTTGACCTCCTGAAGCCTAAATGAGCATTAATTTGATCACACAACTCATTCCTATGAAGATACATTCAAACTCAGAAACGTGCTCTACTCGGCCTGAAAATGCATTTAAAGCAATAAAAACTCAAAATGAGTGTCACGCCTAAACCAAAGGACT
Organism: Hippocampus zosterae; assembly: GCF_025434085.1. Taxonomy (NCBI): domain Eukaryota; kingdom Metazoa; phylum Chordata; class Actinopteri; order Syngnathiformes; family Syngnathidae; genus Hippocampus; species Hippocampus zosterae. The sequence goes on along the minus strand of NC_067451.1, from coordinate 41,285,355 downwards.
TATGCACACATTTCAACATGTATTTAGTTCAGGTTGACATTCTGAAGCCTAAATGAGCATTAATTTGACTACACAACTTATTCCTATGAAGATACATTCAAAGTAAAAAAACGGGCTCAACTCGGACTGAAAGTGCATTTAAAGCAATAAAAACTGAAAATGAGTGTCACGCCTAAACCAAAGGACTTATGCACACATTTCAACATGTATTTAGTTCAGGTTGACCTCCTGAAGCCTAAATGAGCATTAATTTGACTACACAAATCATTCCTATGAAGGAACATTCAAAGTAAAAAAACGGGCTCAACTCGGACTGAAAGTGCATTTAAAGCAATAAAAACTGAAAATGAGTGTCACGCCTAAACCAAAGGACTTATGCACACATTTCAACATGTATTTAGTTCAGGTTGACGTCCTGAAGCCTAAATGAGCATTAATTTGACTACACAACTTATTCCTATGAAGATACATTCAAAGTAAAAAAACGTGCTCTACTCGGCCTGAAAATGCATTTAAAGCAAGAAAAAATCAAAATGAGTGTCACACCTAAACCTACATTTAAAGTAAAAAAACGTGCTCTACTCGGCCTGAAAATGCATTTAAAGCAATAAAAACTCAAATTGAGTGTCACGCCTAAACCAAAGGACTTATGCACACATTTCAACATGTATTTAGTTTAGGTTGACCTCCTGAAGCATAAATGAGCATTAATTTGATCACACAACTCATTCCCATGAAGATACATTCAAAGTCAGTAAGTGCCCTGCTCTGTCTGAAAATGCATTTGAATCAATAAAAACTAAAATTGAGTGTCATGCCTAAACCAAAGGACGTCTGCACACATTTCAACGTCTAAAGTGTTGTTTCCGATGCGTGCTAGTGTATGTGTGCGTGCGTGTGTGAGAGTGTGTAGGTGTGTGCGTGTGTTTGTGTGTGTTTGTGTGGGTGCGTGCGTGTGTGTGTGCGTGTGTGTGTTGTGCGCACCCCCCCCCCCCCAAAAAGTACTGTATTCGGATAAAAATGACGAATTACTCAGAGGTTTTAACTTTTGCTTGCACTTGATTTGTTCTGACACCGACGACGTCCACCAATGACAGCCCGAGTGGATCTAGCCCACGTGGTGTGAGAGCAGGGGGAGGTGAAAAGATGCAAAGCCTAGGTGATTGGCTGTGCATCTTTCAGTCTTCCACGTGGGTTAGTCTTTGATCTTCAATCAGTGTCCAAATGTTGTTTACATGCGTAGCGTGTGCGGATGTGTGTGCCTCTCATGAGTTTGTGTGTGTGTTTGCGCGCGCGTGATCGTGTGCCCATACATGTGTGAGTGTTTCTTTGATCTAAATCATCGTTGGTGTGTTGTTTACGATACGTGCTCGTCTGTGCGTACGTTTGTGTGAGTGTGTGTGCGTGCGTTTGTGTGTGTGCTTGCTGCGTGCTGGCGCGCTCGGAAGCGTGTGTGTCACAGAGAAAGAGAGGGAGCGGGATCGCTGGCCTGTATGTACTCTATGTGAAACACACAGGACATTTGTAATTTCGTCCCTTTCACATTTTTTGGCTTTTTTAAAAATAAAACTTATTTTCATCAATGGTTCATAATGAGTGTCACGCCTAGACCAAATGACTTATGCACACATTTCAACATGTATTTAGTTCAGGTTGACCTCCTGAAGCCTAAATGAGCATTAATTTGACTACACAACTCATTCCTATGAAGGTACATTCAAAGTCACAAAACGTGCTCAACTAGGCCTGAAAGTGCATTTAAAGCAATAAAAACTGAAAATGAGTGTCACGCCTAAACCAAAGGACTTATGCACACATTTCAACATGTACTTAGTTCAGGTTGACCTCCTGAAGCCTAAATGAGCATTAATTTGACTACACAACTCATTCCTATGAAGGAACATTCAAAGTAAAAAAACGGGCTCAACTCGGACTGAAAGTGCATTTAAAGCAATAAAAACTGAAAATGAGTGTCACGCCTAAACCAAAGGACTTATGCACACATTTCAACATGTATTTAGTTCAGGTTGACCTCCTGAAGCCTAAATGAGCATTAATTTGACTACACAACTCATTCCTATGAAGGAACATTCAAAGTAAAAAAACGGGCTCAACTCGGACTGAAAGTGCATTTAAAGCAATAAAAACTGAAAATGAGTGTCACGCCTAACTCAAAGGACTTATGCACACATTTCAACATGTATTTAGTTCAGGTTGACCTCCTGAAGCCTAAATCACCATTAATTTGACTACACAACTCATTCCTATGAAGGAACATTCAAAGTAAAAAAACGGGCTCAACTCGGACTGAAAGTGCATTTAAAGCAATAAAAACTGAAAATGAGTGTCACGCCTAAATCAAAGGACTTATGCACACATTTCAACATGTATTTAGTTCAGGTTGACCTCCTGAAGCCTAAATCACCATTAATTTGACTACACAACTTATTCCTATGAAGATACATTCAAAGTAAAAAAACGGGCTCAACTCGGACTGAAAGTGCATTTAAAGCAATAAAAACTGAAAATGAGTGTCACGCCTAAACCAAAGGACTTATGCACACATTTCAACATGTATTTAGTTCAGGTTGACGTCCTGAAGCCTAAATGAGCATTAATTTGACTACACAACTTATTCCTATGAAGGTACATTCAAAGTAACAAAACGTGCTCAACTAGGCCTGAAAGTGCATTTAAAGCAATAAAAACTCAAAATGAGTGTCACGCCTAAACCAAAGGACTTATGCACACATTTCAACATGTATTTAGTTCAGGTTGACCTCCTGAAGCCTAAATGAGCATTAATTTGACTACACAAATCATTCCTATGAAGGAACATTCAAAGTAAAAAAACGGGCTCAACTCGGACTGAAAGTGCATTTAAAGCAATAAAAACTGAAAATGAGTGTCACGCCTAAACCAAAGGACTTATGCACACATTTCAACATGTATTTAGTTCAGGTTGACGTCCTGAAGCCTAAATGAGCATTAATTTGACTACACAACTTATTCCTATGAAGGTACATTCAAAGTCACAAAACGTGCTCAACTAGGCCTGAAAGTGCATTTAAAGCAATAAAAACTCAAAATGAGTGTCACGCCTAAACCAAAGGACATATGCACACATTTCAACATGTATTTAGTTCAGGTTGACCTCCTGAAGCCTAAATGAGCATTAATTTGACTACACAACTCATTCCTATGAAGGTACATTCAAAGTCACAAAACGTGCTCAACTAGGCCTGAAAGTGCATTTAAAGCAATAAAAACTGAAAATGAGTGTCACGCCTAAATCAAAGGACTTATGCAAACATTTCAACATGTATTTAGTTCAGGTTGACCTCCTGAAGCCTAAATCACCATTAATTTGACTACACAACTTATTCCTATGAAGATACATTCAAAGTAAAAAAACGGGCTCAACTCGGACTGAAAGTGCATTTAAAGCAATAAAAACTGAAAATGAGTGTCACGCCTAAACCAAAGGACTTATGCACACATTTCAACATGTATTTAGTTCAGGTTGACCTCCTGAAGCCTAAATGAGCATTAATTTGACTACACAAATCATTCCTATGAAGGAACATTCAAAGTAAAAAACCGGGCTCAACTCGGACTGAAAGTGCATTTAAAGCAATAAAAACTGAAAATGAGTGTCACGCCTAAACCAAAGGACTTATGCACACATTTCAACATGTATTTAGTTCAGGTTGACGTCCTGAAGCCTAAATGAGCATTAATTTGACTACACAACTTATTCCTATGAAGGTACATTCAAAGTCACAAAACGTGCTCAACTAGGCCTGAAAGTGCATTTAAAGCAATAAAAACTCAAAATGAGTGTCACTCCTAAACCAAAGGACTTATGCACACATTTCAACATGTATTTAGTTCAGGTTGACCTCCTGAAGCCTAAATGAGCATTAATTTGACTACACAACTCATTCCTATGAAGGTACATTCAAAGTCACAAAACGTGCTCAACTAGGCCTGAAAGTGCATTTAAAGCAATAAAAACTGAAAATGAGTGTCACGCCTAAACCAAAGGACTTATGCACACATTTCAACATGTATTTAGTTCAGGTTGACCTCCTGAAGCCTAAATGAGCATTAATTTGACTACACAACTCATTCCTATGAAGATACATTCAAACTCAGAAACGTGCTCTACTCGGCCTGAAAATGCATTAAATCAATAAAAACTCAAAATGAGTGTCACGCCTAAACCAAAGGACTTATGCACACATTTCAACATGTATTTAGTTCAGGTTGACCTCCTGAAGCCTAAATGAGCATTAATTTGACTACACAACTCATTCCTATGAAGGTACATTCAAAGTCACAAAACGTGCTCAACTAGGCCTGAAAGTGTATTTAAAGCAATAAAAACTGAAAATGAGTGTCACGCCTAAACCAAAGGACTTATGCACACATTTCAACATGTATTTAGTTCAGGTTGACCTCCTGAAGCCTAAATGAGCATTAATTTGACTACACAACTCATTCCTATGAAGGAACATTCAAAGTAAAAAAAACGGGCTCAACTCGGACTGAAAGTGCATTTAAAGCAATAAAAACTGAAAATGAGTGTCACGCCTAAACCAAAGGACTTATGCACACATTTCAACATGTATTTAGTTCAGGTTGACATTCTGAAGCCTAAATGAGCATTAATTTGACTACACAACTCATTCCTATGAAGGAACATTCAAAGTAAAAAAACGGGCTCAACTCGGATTGAAAGTGCATTTAAAGCAATAAAAACTGAAAATGAGTGTCACGCCTAAACCAAAGGCCTTATGCACACATTTCAACATGTATTTAATTCAGGTTGACCTCCTGAAGCCTAAATGAGCATTAATTTGACTACACAACTCATTCCTATGAAGGAACATTCAAAGTAAAAAAACGGGCTCAACTCGGACTGAAAGTGCATTTAAAGCAATAAAAATTGAAAATGAGTGTCACGCCTAAACCAAAGGACTTATGCACACATTTCAACATGTACTTAGTTCAGGTTGACGTCCTGAAGCCTAAATGAGCATTAATTTGACTACACAACTCATTCCTATGAAGGTACATTCAAAGTCACAAAACGTGCTCAACTAGGCCTGAAAGTGCATTTAAAGCAATAAAAACTGAAAATGAGTGTCACGCCTAAACCAAAGGACTTATGCACACATTTCAACATGTATTTAGTTCAGGTTGACCTCCTGAAGCCTAAATGAGCATTAATTTGATCACACAACTCATTCCTATGAAGATACATTCAAACTCAGAAACGTGCTCTACTCGGCCTGAAAATGCATTTAAAGCAATAAAAACTCAAAATGAGTGTCACGCCTAAACCAAAGGACTTATGCACACATTTCAACATGTATTTAGTTCAGGTTGACATTCTGAAGCCTAAATGAGCATTAATTTGACTACACAACTTATTCCTATGAAGATACATTCAAAGTAAAAAAACGGGCTCAACTCGGACTGAAAGTGCATTTAAAGCAATAAAAACTGAAAATGAGTGTCACGCCTAAACCAAAGGACTTATGCACACATTTCAACATGTATTTAGTTCAGGTTGACCTCCTGAAGCCTAAATGAGCATTAATTTGACTACACAACTCATTCCTATGAAGGAACATTCAAAGTAAAAAAACGGGCTCAACTCGGACTGAAAGTGCATTTAAAGCAATAAAAACTGAAAATGAGTGTCACGCCTAAATCAAAGGACTTATGCACACATTTCAACATGTATTTAGTTCAGGTTGACCTCCTGAAGCCTAAATCACCATTAATTTGACTACACAACTCATTCCTATGAAGGAACATTCAAAGTAAAAAAACGGGCTCAACTCGGACTGAAAGTGCATTTAAAGCAATAAAAACTGAAAATGAGTGTCACGCCTAAACCAAAGGACTTATGCACACATTTCAACATGTACTTAGTTCAGGTTGACGTCCTGAAGCCTAAATGAGCATTAATTTGACTACACAACTCATTCCTATGAAGGTACATTCAAAGTCACAAAACGTGCTCAACTAGGCCTGAAAGTGCATTTAAAGCAATAAAAACTGAAAATGAGTGTCACGCCTAAACCAAAGGACTTATGCACACATTTCAACATGTATTTAGTTCAGGTTGACCTCCTGGAGCCTAAATGAGCATTAATTTGACTACACAAATCATTCCTATGAAGGAACATTCAAAGTAAAAAAACGGGCTCAACTCGGACTGAAAGTGCATTTAAAGCAATAAAAACTGAAAATGAGTGTCACGCCTAAACCAAAGGACTTATGCACACATTTCAACATGTATTTAGTTCAGGTTGACGTCCTGAAGCCTAAATGAGCATTAATTTGACTACACAACTTATTCCTATGAAGATACATTCAAAGTAAAAAAACGTGCTCTACTCGGCCTGAAAATGCATTTAAAGCAAGAAAAAATCAAAATGAGTGTCACACCTAAACCTACATTTAAAGTAAAAAAACGTGCTGTACTCGGCCTGAAAATGCATTTAAAGCAATAAAAACTCAAATTGAGTGTCACGCCTAAACCAAAGGACTTATGCACACATTTCAACATGTATTTAGTTTAGGTTGACCTCCTGAAGCATAAATGAGCATTAATTTGATCACACAACTCATTCCCATGAAGATACATTCAAAGTCAGTAAGTGCCCTGCTCTGTCTGAAAATGCATTTGAATCAATAAAAACTAAAATTGAGTGTCATGCCTAAACCAAAGGACGTCTGCACACATTTCAACGTCTAAAGTGTTGTTTCCGATGCGTGCTAGTGTATGTGTGCGTGCGTGTGTGAGAGTGTGTAGTTGTGTGCGTGTGTTTGTGTGTGTTTGTGTGGGTGCGTGCGTGTGTGTGTGCGTGTGTGTGTTGTGCGCACCCCCCCCCCCAAAAAGTACTGTATTCGGATAAAAATGACGAATTACTCAGAGGTTTTAACTTTTGCTTGCACTTGATTTGTTCTGACACCGACGACGTCCACCAATGACAGCCCGAGTGGATCTAGCCCACGTGGTGTGAGAGCAGGGGGAGGTGAAAAGATGCAAAGCCTAGGTGATTGGCTGTGCATCTTTCAGTCTTCCACGTGGGTTAGTCTTTGATCTTCAATCAGTGTCCAAATGTTGTTTACATGCGTAGCGTGTGCGGATGTGTGTGCCTCTCATGAGTTTGTGTGTGTGTTTGCGCGCGCGTGATCGTGTGCCCATACATGTGTGAGTGTTTCTTTGATCTAAATCATCGTTGGTGTGTTGTTTACGATACGTGCTCGTCTGTGCGTACGTTTGTGTGAGTGTGTGTGCGTGCGTTTGTGTGTGTGCTTGCTGCGTGCTGGCGCGCTCGGAAGCGTGTGTGTCACAGAGAAAGAGAGGGAGCGGGATCGCTGGCCTGTATGTACTCTATGTGAAACACACAGGACATTTGTAATTTCGTCCCTTTCACATTTTTTGGCTTTTTTAAAAATAAAACTTATTTTCATCAATGGTTCATAATGAGTGTCACGCCTAGACCAAATGACTTATGCACACATTTCAACATTTATTTAGTTCAGGTTGACCTCCTGAAGCCTAAATGAGCGTTAATTTGACCACACAACTCATTCCTATGAAGGAACATTCAAAGTAAAAAAACGGGCTCAACTCGGACTGAAAGTGCATTTAAAGCAATAAAAACTGAAAATGAGTGTCACGCCTAAACCAAAGGACTTATGCACACATTTCAACATGTATTTAGTTCAGGTTGACATTCTGAAGCCTAAATGAGCATTAATTTGACTACACAACTCATTCCTATGAAGGAACATTCAAAGTAAAAAAACGGGCTCAACTCGGACTGAAAGTGCATTTAAAGCAATAAAAACTGAAAATGAGTGTCACGCCTAAACCAAAGGACTTATGCACACATTTCAACATGTATTTAGTTCAGGTTGACCTCCTGAAGCCTAAATGAGCATTAATTTGACTACACAACTCATTCCTATGAAGGTACATTCAAAGTCACAAAACGTGCTCAACTAGGCCTGAAAGTGCATTTAAAGCAATAAAAACTGAAAATGAGTGTCACGCCTAAACCAAAGGAC